>NW_027104415.1:0-1357 GCF_902728285.1 Clytia hemisphaerica | reverse complement strand
GGGCGATTTGCACTAGCTAAATCTGTACCTTCCCGTCCGAAATCATTAGAAGAGAAGTAAGAGAAGAGAAGTAAAAACGACATTCATCCACTGTACAGTATTCCCAATGTATGCAGCATTATCGATGAACGTCGTCTGAACTTACTCAGGCAGTTAGTGCTTAATGAATCTACCAAGAGTTATATCTGCTTTTTACTGTCTACTCATACGAACGTAGAATTCAGCTTTCTCGACAAATGTCAAAGAATAATCGATCTTAACGACATATCTTTCATAGAAACACTATTTGGCAAAAGACACCGTATTATTCAATGTTTTGATCAACTGCCCTCAGATATCTTTGATAAGTACAATGATTATATTCAAAACTGGCATGTTTATGATAATCGGGTTGCTTTCAAAGCAATGTTAGAAGAACACGTCATCAGAGCGAGAACAGGGATCTGACCTCTGTCTATTCAGTTCTTTCTTTTATCCTGTTCAAATCCCTGTTCTCGCATGTTGACTGTTCATATATTCTATTTAACGTAGTCTTGTTTTTTATTTTCTTCTTTTTAACCTGTACATATTTTTGTTTATATACCATTCTACTGGTGATAAAAGAGATTCATATATATATATATATTTTTGCATATATCTCATTAAGGTTAAGTGTTAATGATTTTTTCTTTTTTCATCAGATACCGCTTGGTAATGGTACACTTTCTGCAAAATTTCATGTATTAACTGTCCATAATTAGTCTGCAATCATAAATTTTGTGTCAATTTTTCCTCGTTTTGGCAATTTTTAGCAAAAAAGTGCTTCAGTTTTATGGTAGCACTTTCTTTTCAGGAAGGTATTTGACCTGGAATTTTGATTTTCCATATAGGTAATTTATTCATGTGTTTTTCTACAAAAAAAGTGTTTTGAGACCTTTTTTCCATCTTGCTCTAGCAATGATTTTCTGTTTACGTCCATTTTGACACCAAAAAATGTCCCGTCCGAAATCACAATAAGATTGACAACATTTCTGAAATTGTGCAGGGAAAGATTTGAATGGCTGAATATTGTAATCTAGGCTAGAGCATATTTTAATTGAGTAAATCTAAGATTCAAAGCTCTTCAGATTTGATTCCAGGGGTACTAGAAGAAATTGTCCCGTCTGAAATCATTTGTCCTGTCCGAAATCATAACTTTTCAATTTCAATTTGTAATAAAATGAATGTTTAACATTCAGGAAGTTATTAGCAAGACATGGTAAGAAAAATGTTCAAACAGGCCAATTGAAGTAAGTTTTTATACCTTTATTTTAACCTTGAAAATAGGAATTGATTTCGGAAGGGACAATTTTCCTGTAAAAATAGGTATTGTATTAAA
>NW_027104414.1:0-73881 GCF_902728285.1 Clytia hemisphaerica | reverse complement strand
GTCTGTTCACGATAATTGTGCACTCTTTTTTCATTTACCTATAACTTTTGAAGGACTTCTTCAATCTTCATAAATTTGGTATCATTGAAAAGATATTAGTGAGTGGATCAATTTGAAATAAAAAAATCTTTATATAAATTCTTAAAATGAAGATGAAAATGAAGAAGAAAAAAATGAAGATCTTGTAGAAAGATGCTATAACTATCATTTTCACTGTTAATGCTAAATGTTAAAACTTTCTGGGTCATTCAAAACAATGAGCAAGTATTGAATTGTATTAAGAGACTTAATCAACGTAACTCTTTAAGATCAATGTCTACTTTTGACTTTTCTACCCTTTATACTAAGATCCCTCATGAAAAACTTTTAGATGTAATGAACCAAATTACAGACTTCTGCTTTCAAGGTGGCTCGCACGAGTTACTTTCTTTGTCTAAGTCTAGGGCTAGCTGGGTTGCCAAAAATAATCGGTCTAGGGTGAGATTTACAAAACCGCTCTTTAAAGAGGCACTTGAATACCTCATGAGCAATTGCTATTTCACATTTGGTAATAAAATCTTTAGACAAACAATAGGTATTCCGATGGGCTCGGACCCAGCTCCCTTTATGGCTAATTTGTTCTTATATCATTTTGAAAGTCAATGGGTGAAAAGCCTCAAGAAAGAAAATTTACAAAAAGCAAGGCGCTTTTCAATCACTTTTCGATTCATCGACGATCTTTTAACCATCAATGATGATAATTTATTTATGGAAAACTATAAAGAAATCTACCCTCCTGAACTTCAGCTCAATCTTGAAAGTTCAGGCGATACTATTACTTTTTTGGATCTCTCATTAACCAATCAACCTCGTACCCAGGGCGATAAGCTTTTTGATGTTATAGATGGGCGCTTAGGCCCTGGTCTAGGCCAGCTCTTTAACCAATCAGAGCGCGGCATTTTTAGCGGGAAAATTGTCGGATAAAGGGATGCGAAATAGTCAGATTTTAGCCATATTTCAAAACTACTTTCGATTTTGCAGTGAAAGGTCAGCGGATCGGATTCGTCAAAAAATAAACAATAATGAAGAATCAGCCTTGCACCACTGACCCATTTACAATCAGGGATCTATCGAAAGAAGAAGGCTTTCCTGTTTATATTTTTATACAAAATTTAGATAATTTATAGCTTAGATATTTGTAGCATATACCTGCTATACCTGTTTTTAAAGTCGTAGATTAGTTATGTGAAAAAAGAACATTAAAAATAGAAAAAAAGCTAGCGAAGTAAAAATAGTTTGTAGATTTCTAAGAAAGAAAAGAAGAAGATGGGAAAAAACAACAAGAGGTGTGTTGTGTGTAGCTAGTTAAACAGGACAGAGAGCTGAATATTGAACAAGGTAACAGTACTATTATGGATAATGCCAATGGACCAATTTTTGTTTTTAAAAAGCTGGGCTCAATTTTGTCATCTCAAGAATGTTCATCATTTCCAGTTTTTGTTTTCAAACCCAAGCAGATCCAATGCTTTGAGTACTTATTGAAAGGTCATGATGTCATTGCTGTTCTTCCAACTGGATATGGTAAATCTCTGATCTTCCATCTCCTTCCATGGATTCTACCGCAAAAGAAGAATAAGAAGTCAAACATTGTTTTAGTAATTTGTCCACTTTCATCAATAATACGTGACCAAGTTTCCATGCTTTTAGCAAAAGGGATAAAGGCAGAGATGCTGCCACACTCTTTAATAGACAAACCCCATGATGTTTTGCCATCACTATTTTTACAAAAAGATGGAAAGGCTAAGGACAAGAAAAAGCAACAGTTGTCAAAAATACCAGACATTATAAAATCAGGTGAAATTGACATTTTATTTGGACACCCAGAAGCTTTTCTAAGTACTGAAGGAAGAGAATTGCTAAAATCTTCAATCTTTAAAGAACGTGTTGTTGCATGTGCCATTGATGAGGCTCACTGTGTTGAAATTTGGGGAAATGAATTTCGTACAGATTTCAGCGAGTTAGCAGTTCTCAAATCATTTATACCTGAGTTACAATTCCTTGCTGTAACTGCAACTGCTTACAAAGTCCCAAACAAAACATTTTTCTGAAACACTCTGTATGAAAGATTTGAAAATCGTTTGTGTCAGTCCTAACCGTCCAACATATTTTTATCAACTAGTCCAGAGAAAACCTTCCTTATACGGTTTTGTTGGTATTGCTGAAATTCTTGAGCCAATAGCAAGAAATTTGTTGATTTTGAAGGAAAATTTCCCAATGACAGTAATATACATGAAAACTTGACTTTTGTGGAAAAGCATATTCTCTTTTCGATAAAATTTTGGCTGAGAATCAGTATGTCAACGGTGAAATATCCTGCAAAACAAGACTTTTCAATCAATTCCATTCACCATCACCTCCATGCGAGAAAAAAATATATCTTAGAAGAGATTAAAGAAATAGACTCTAGAACTAGGGTCTTATTTGCAACAACTGCCTTAGGTATGGGAGTAGATGCACCAAATATTTCCCATGTCATCCATATTGGACCTCCCTCTTCAATGGAAGCATACACCCAAGAGATCGGGAGGGCTGGACGAACAAAATGTGATTCATGGGCAACACTTTTCTACAACACACTCAGATATTGCTACCAATACCCATACTGAAAAGGCCATGAGAGATTATTGTTTATCAGAAGGCTGTCTAAGAAAAGTGTTAACAAACTATTTTGATTTTTACAGTCCAAAACAAGAAAGATGCTGTTCAACCTGTAATCCTGATACAGCTTTCCCATATTTTGAATTGCTGGAAATTAGAAAAAGAATTGCTGATGAGTCAACACTTGAGGTATTCAAAGAAGAGATTGACAAATGTTTTGCTAAATTTGACAATGAAATCAAAAATGGTTTTTACTTTGATATGAAAATGCCAGACCAGGAATCAAGCAAGTCTGATATTTCAAGTATGATAGTTCAAAATGTTGCTGATATTTTAGAAGAGGTAGATTTGTTATATAATTTTGATGTCTTTCATAGAGAGTGTAGAAAAGAACTTTTATTAATAATTGACAAATATGCACCAATTGTATTATCATATAACTAATTTTCAGAAAATTATCATTTTTAGATTTGACATTATTTTGTTGTATTCTAACAAAAAACTTTTGGTAAATTTAAAGTTACATGAGATCATTGCTTTGTATTACTAGTTTTATACCTTTTATCATTATAATGTACGTTTGCGTATTATGTGATTAATTAATAGAACTAGAACTTTTGTCCTCTTAATGCTAGTAAAATTTTCGGATTGTTTTAGTGCATCCTACTTGTCTGTTTTTAAATGACCATTCTAATCATTTCTCCTTGTTGAGTTTTAATACTTCATGAGGAGTTGGGTAAGAAAGTTTCATAGAAAACATGACAGTAGAAAAGTGTTAGTTTAGTTTCCAAGGCTACAAATTATTGTTTTATTTTGAAATTTTAAGTCGTTGTAGATTTAAAAAAATTCAGTAAAAGGGTTTGAGGCTTCTTAGCTCTCCATCAGGCAAAATGTCCAACCTCAAGATTCCTTTTATTTAGACACATTTCTGACACACAAAATATGTAATCACTCATTATCTATTACTTTTCATACATCATAACACATACTATAGTTTTTCAAAGTAGACGCATGAGCAAGACATATGTATAAAAACATATATCAAGCCTCCACATTCTATTTTTGATCTTTGTCACTTTACTAAAAGTTATCTCTTGGTGGGAAAAGAAAGAGATCAACTTGCTATTTTTTACTCATATCTAATCATTCTTACTTCCAATCAGGGAATTCACATTATTCCATACACCTTTCCCTTTCAAATTTTAAACTACATCAACTCTATTTTCATGATTCAATCAGCTAGTCTCCTGTATGCTACTATTTTCCTCAAAGGACAACAGAATTTTCTTCAAAGGCAATAATAATTCCCTTCAAAAAATATGGTTAGATCTTCTCCAAAAGTACTTGTAGCACTATCCTTCCAAGCAATAGTCCTTCAAATATACAGAATCCTCATGTTATTTTCCAGCCAATCTCACAAAATTCTGCTGTCATGCAGGCTTAGCTTTCTTGTTTCTTCCTTCAAAGTGAATTTATCTCAGTTCAGGTAAAAACCAGAGGAAGCAAACGAGAATTTCAAGTAAAATAAAAAAACTGCTAAAAGAATTGAACTTTTACTTTTTCCTTGACAGGAATGGTCAACCAGACCCGGCTAGAAAGATAAATAAAATCCAATGAATGATATGGGGATGATCAAAATATACATTAGTATCTTGCATGAATGTATATTTTTACCAATCTGTGAACAAGAAAATATAAAATTTGAAGCTGAAAATTAAATCCAATATTTTGCTCATTCCTTTCTTACAGGGAAAAAAAGGTGCAAAATAAAGAAAATTCATGTACTTTTAGTTTGTGGACTTCCACGTAACGCCTGTTAGGATCGAGAACCTTGTACATGACAACAGGCATATGATTATACAAATATAAATAAAAGAAAATTTTAAAATAGATGAAAAGAAAATCAAACTCGAGTTAGGATTTTCTTTAAAATGGATTATTATGAAATTGATTATAATTTAGAAAATGATAATTTTACTTATTCTTTTGATTAGTTGAAACAATAATTTAGCAGATTTAAACGATTTTAGTCCTATGTCGCAAAATCAAAGCCCTGAAAAAATTTCAGAAATTAGAAGAAACAAAAAAAGTATTAAATTGTAGCTTTTGAACGGTACAAAACGATTGAAAATTTTCAAAAATCAAAAATTTGCAAAATCAAGTAAAAAATATATACCTTACCATATATAAAAATTTAATTCTAGCTTCTAGTTTTGCCCTTTNCAGATTTAAACGATTTTAGTCCTATGTCGCAAAATCAAAGCCCTGAAAAAAATTTCAGAAATTAGAAGAAACAAAAAGTATAAATTTGTAGCTTTTGAAACGGTACAAAACGATTGAAATTCTTTCAAAAATCAGAAATTTGCAAAATCAAGTAAAAAATATATACCTTACCATATATAAAAATTTAATTCTAGCATTTCCTAGTTTTGCCCTTTTCGGGCAGATTCCTTTCATTTTGCTAGGGATTTTTCAAATTTCTCAATAATATTGGCAAAAATTATTTTGCGGGTTCAAATTTTCGCAATTTTGCCGAAAAACCAGGAAAAAAGCAAAAAGTAATTCCCACGAAAATTAGTTCCCTTACGGTATACATATCTAAATTAAATTTTTATATATGAATATCTAACAAACATTCAAATAAAGATAGTCACATTAAAATAATTATTTTGACTATTTTCAAAGTTACACACAACCTATTTTTTGGGATAAAGCAGGGACATTTTTGAAAATCAGTGAAATTGACACAAAATTTGCAGAAGGAAAAATCCACAAATTCACATGCAATAATTAGAGAAAGGAAAGTAGTTTTCACATACATAATGTTACTAGTGTTTCTACCTTATGGAAACCAGTTTTTGCAGAAACTCAATTTTGCAATTTTTGCGCATTTGACCCCAAACTACTGAATTGAGTTCTCGTAAAAAATTTTTAAATTACAAATGTAATAGCTATTTGTTTACAGAATGGCTCAAATTATCTAGAAAGTCTAGTATCTGCAAAATTAAGGTCCACAAAAAATCTCAAATTGATCACCACAAAATACTAGTTCCCACATAAAATAGTTCCCATAAGTCAAGCATTTGCATATTATTTTGTGGATTTTCAACCCTCTACACAACAAAAAAGCCTGAGGTTCCAATTTTATTGAAGACTAGCAAATTGAATAATTTTCTAACAATCAACATGTTATGAGAAAAATACCTTAAGTGGATTAATTTTCGCGTGGATTAATTTTCGCGATTTTCGCGTATTTTGGCCATTTCCAATTTCGCGAAATTTTTAGAATTGCAATTTTTGCCAAAACCCCTAGAGGTAAATGAAAGAAATTAGGTAAAAAACAGGCCAAATCGCGAAATTTAGTCCACGCGAAAATTTTCAATCTTCCATTCGCGAAATTTTGTCCACACGAAAATTAATCCACTTAAGGTACCACATCTATACAATGACCATTTTTAATCAAAGTAACCATTAATAACAAATGTTTGCATTCAGTTCTTTAACTTAGTAATTAGAAGCATTAAGGAAAAGAGATAGAAATTAAAAAAAAAAATTCCAATATAATACACTATTGTATTTTTATAATACTAGTCTTACTCCTCAAAATTGGCTAACATGTCTGGAATAGATGACCATTCTTTCTTTTTATCTTCAACCCACTTGGCAAATTCAACATAATTTAAATATCTTTGGGGTACTCTTTTTATGTCAGGAAAGTTTTCATGAGCTCTTGGTCCAGTGTAAGTGAAAGGTGAAATTTCCAAAATATCTGATATGATTTCTTTTTCATCTTCTAATGAGTCTCTCGTGGTATGATGAGAGGAACCATGCTCAACAGATATCTCTTGATCAAAACTCTCCACTATATCTTTTATACCGTTTGTTGCCTTGCAAATCTTTTCAATAGACTTCAGGCTTTTATTTGCCCCCATGCGTTTTACTATTTTTTTACTCATTCGATTGCAAATTTCTTGTGCAAGATCATCCTCAATATTGTTTCCTTTCCCCCCTCGCCAGTTTAAGAAGAAGCCCCACTTAAATTCTTGAGATAGCCTTGGGGTTAGTGTGCACTCTATTTGTGCAATAGAGGTGAACATTTCAACAGCATATTTACTACGACTATTAAGAGCTTTGAAGACAACAAGTAAAATTTTTTGATTTATGAGGTTACGATCACCATCAGCTTCAGCAGCAGTGTCCTTCATCTGTAAAAGCAAAACTGTTAAAAAAATAATCATTAATCCATAATTTTGTTTGAAATCATCTGAACTATTGTTATCGTAGTCGCTCTGTATAACAAACTTTCTGACAAATTGTTCTAAGTAGCCATTAAAGTATTCCTTTTTGACATCATCTGATGCTTTTTCATCTGGAAAATCTGCTGGCTTCTCATTCATGTTGGATATTCCAAATAAATTTAGAGCAGCAGCCACAATATAACCCTTTCCGACACTAATAAAGAATTCTTCACATCCCTCGTAGCTGTCAACAACTTTCTTTGGAGTGACATTTTTGCGGTTTAGTTTTTCCCGAAAAAATTTAAGAGTTCCTTTTTCATTTACTGATTCTGGAACGTACAATAAGTTGAAACAGTATTGTAAAAGAGACGCTTTGGTGTGCCACATAACTGGCTTGAAAGGTGAGCAATGTTCCAGGCGATCTGTTGGGGTGTGACACCCTTGGAGGAGATCTTTCGCTCCAGAAAAACGAATCCTGGAAAGCTGATCCCCTGCAAATACAATCTTATTGTCTTTCATGGGGTCATTACTGGTAAACACTACTTGTGCCATGGGTTGACCAGGATCAGCCTGATTGCTCTCAGGAACAACATCAACAACAATATCTGGGATTTCAGGAGGAGCTAAACCAGCCTTGTCATACAACTCCCAAATCCATTTTTCATATGTACGTAAAATTTTGACACATTTAGCCTCATCTGCATCAATTATAGGAAGTGTGGCTGTTACGGATTTACATTTCATGACATCAGAAAATTTATGTTCAATGTGATCAGGATAAAAAGATGAAAAAATTTTGAATTCAGGAAAAAATTCAAACAAAATGCGAGCAATCAACACCTTTACAGATGAGACGTAAGATTTCCACTCATTTACATTTGGAAGTAGCTGAGAAGTCTTCAATTCACTTATCTTTCCAATAGGTTTGGCGTTTGGAAGGTCTTTAAAGTCCAAACGGTTTGCCACTAGGTTGGAGGCAAATAGGTGCAAATCTTTATTTTGAATTGCTTTTCGCATATGGTCCATTTTGATTTTAAGGTCCCAGTTATCACCAGTGCCCCGAAGGGTTGCACCTTTTTTCAGTAGTACAACAGCTTTATCCATAAAATGGCTACCGATAGCATTTAAAAGAGTGTCTCTGGTAGAGTAGGAAAGACAAACCCCCATTCGGTTCAGTCTTTGTTGGAGCTAAAAATAATCAAATTTAAAACACTGAGACTTTCTATTTTTCCC
The DNA here is from genome assembly GCF_902728285.1 of Clytia hemisphaerica. Lineage (NCBI taxonomy): Eukaryota > Metazoa > Cnidaria > Hydrozoa > Leptothecata > Clytiidae > Clytia > Clytia hemisphaerica. The sequence continues at coordinate 65,773 of NW_027104414.1, read as the reverse complement.
TTTTCTGTTTACAGAAGATGCTATCCACTTTCGAGGGGTGAGGTACTAAAAAAATCTGACAAGCCCTTGAAAAAATCACCAAAATAACCAAAAATCACAAAATATTTCATTAAAGGAGTTGAACGTAAAAGAAAAGTGAAAATAAAAAAAGATCACCAAAAAATCATAAAATCACCCTGGTAGTAGATTTTTGATGATAAAATTTCACAACATAAAAAAAAGTCTTGAAATACAAAGTACATAGGTGAAAAGTAATCTTATAGTAAGAATTCATCTTTTACTGAAATTTATTTTTGAATTCCTCCTCATACAGTGAGAGCTCTCTAGAGATATTAGTTGGAAATCTTTTTTAAATTTCTTTGGAATTTTTTTAACTTGATGTCAATTTGCAAAACCTATTTGAGATCTAAAATGCAAAAATTTAGTTAAGCACAAAATTACTTCCCATGGATAAAAAAAACTTACTTTTTTACTACATCCTCCTTCAATCAACAAGACAGTGGTGATACGCTTAAAATAGCTAAGTTCATGCCATCTTGAACTTAAAAGAATGCTGTATACAAGTGCAAATTTTGGTTTCAAATCCTCTGTAATCTCATACTTTCTAGATGACATTGCTGTTAAAACTTTCACAAGGAATGGAAAGTTATTCAAAAATTCTTCAAAAATAACATTCATTTGTGTTGTAGCTATAGAATCAAAATCCTTGTTGTAGAGATAAGATCCATTTCCTGAACGCTTACATAAATGATTGAGCTTAGTTTGAATAGATTGCACAATCAGTCTTTGAATTTGCAAAAACGTGTTTTTACATGAACCAACAATTAACGATGCAATACGACATGGATCAATGGAATCTAGCTCTATTAATTTTGTTGAGATAGCATTTTCAATGCTTACAAAATTATCATCAGTATCAGAACTTTTTTCATCAAACTTTAGCTTTTTATTAGGTGCTGGTCTCCTAGACGGCGATGACACAATATCTGTTGGTTTGAGACACCTCTTAGTTGAAGTGAGATTTTGATCGTTAACTTTTTGGCATTTTGTTCTGAAAATAAAGGCTCTTTCAAGAGAGGTTTCACAGACAGTACAAATTTTGTCAGGTAATTCATCATCACTTTTTACAACAACACCACAAACATTGCTCAATTTTGAATTCTAGATTCTTTTCGTGCTGTCCTATTTTGGAAAAAATCTTTTGATACCGTGACTTTGTCTCTCCACATAATCTACAACCATCTTTGCTTTTTGGATCTGCACTTCTTGCATATGTCTTGGTTGGCGTATCTTTTTTCACAGCCACAGATGCCATCCACAAAACATAAATTCAAAACTACATATTTATATTCAATTATTTGATCTGTACTTATTCAAATTTTTCAAACAATGAATTAACTTCTTTCTTTTCTTGCTTGTCTTGACACACAGAGAGTTGAATTTAAACTGAGCTGGCAACTGATGTGTTCCTTCATTTTGTATAACTTACTGGACAATAGATGTGTAAATGGATATTTGCAAAATAAGAACTATTTCTGGCTCAAATCTAAAAAAAGGACAGGGGGTTGGGACTCTACAGCTGAAGTTTTGAGAACTGAATGCAAACATTTGTGGCTAAAAAAATCTTGAAAAAAAATGATTTGTAGTAGAAAATAATAGATTATACCTGTAACTTACGTCCTACTTGCATCATTTCCATTTAAATTTTGACCTTTCAAATGCTATTTTTGCACTCAAAAGCCAGGATCTGCATAAAAACTTGATTGAGTATTGAATAACATGAATGTCATGAAAGTCAAACCCTATCCCAAACAACCAACTGCTGAGCACCGCTGTACGTTCCAGAGAGTTTCGTTGTTTCTCCAATCACGAATCAGCTTCAACTCATCCAAATTTCGCCCATCAGAAAATTCACGAATTCAGAACATTTTTTCTGGCTTGTACCAGGGCGTAATCGTCTGGCCATCCCCGCCCTCACTTTTGCCGCCTGACCGCCAACGATTCGCCCTGGCTCGCGAGGTTGCTCAAGAATGATACTCGTTTAAAATTTCCAATAAGTGTGAACAGCAGCAACGTCATTTTACAAGCAAAACATGCCTTCCAGCTTAAAAAATCAGCAGGATCCAGCCTTGAGATCCTTGACAAAAATTGCCATCTTTGTTTATTTTTCGCAAGTGTGCAAAAGTGAAAGTAGCAGCAACGACACAAAAACAGACATCTCGCACTTGATTGAATAGTCAAACTCGATATAATTTTAGTACCACTTTTACTTTTTTTAAAAATATGTATGATTTTTGAAAAAAATGACAAAAACAGAACCAAAGTTTTACTAGAATTAATTTTCAATAAGATTTACGAGGTAAATGCTTCTTTTCGGTGGCTATACAGGTGCCATTCTTCAATACAGAGCAAAGTCGACATTTATCGTCAGAGGTAGCAGTTTTGGAAACACTTTTTTGAACATATACAAATTTACGCCCCGCGTACGCAGATCTTGCCAAAGGATGTGGAACGCGCGTTTGAGCGCGCTGCGCGCGCTCAAACGCACATTCCGCAATAAAAATACCAAAAAGATCGAAAATATACATAATTAACAAAAATATTCTTCACTTTTTTCGTTTTTATAAGTTTGAGTTATCTATATATCAATACTTTTCTTTTTCTACAATGACAGATATTACATATCTTCTCTATATATATCAATACGAATGGACTTCTTTAACCAAAATTTGCTAGTGAGTCGCTAATTCACACATCCTGCAACCAAGTGGAGCGCTACCAACCACTAAACTTTCTTGACTTCAACGCGCTCAACAATCAGTGCCATAACATATTGGCAATTTTGGCTATTTTAGAATGTCAATTTCGGGCCCGCAACTTGATTTTATCGAAAACTTCAATCTGGGAGGGATTTATTAGTTACTAGGCTATATTTCAAGCCACGGCACTGCTGTTATGGTGTCCATTCCAGCCAAACCATATTTTATCATTCTACAGAAATCCCCCCTGAAAAAATCAAAACATTGATATGTGGTCGAGTTTACTAAACTTTGCCAAATCAAAACGCGGGAAAATATCATATGACGTATGACCACGGCTTCCTTTCACTCCGATCATGATTTTGATCACGTGATATAGTTTGATGTTTTGACTTTTTTAAACCAATGAAATCATTTGTTTATACCGCACTAAAGGCCTTTCTAGATCACCGCTCAAAAAAAACCAGGGGTCAACATGAAATTTAAAGCCTGCTGCGGGAAAGGGAAATGGTTTTGAAGAACCTAATATATACAGAAAGGTTTTAATGTTATCCAAATATCACTAAAACGAGTGACATTTACATGGTTGATCTTTATAAAGTTTGATCTGACGGGTTGTTGTAAAGAATGTTGACCACCGTGTTGGTTTTTATTTATATAATTTTGGATTTGTGAGAAGACAGATGTTATTGTAAGAAAAAGTCATATGGAAGTGTAATCATACCCTTTCCAAGGAACTGGACCAACATTTTTTAAGTCAGAATTCATTGCCAGTAATGCCGCAGCGTGGTTTGAAACCTTTATGGTGGTTGTTGTAGGTCTGGTGGAAAATGGATTTATTTCTGAATGTAAACATTACTGACAAACATTATTTTGACAAACAAAAGGTTCAAGGTTTGTTTACTTTTTATTTTACTGCATTTCTCTGTCTTAATCTGCTGTAGTAGGCAAATGAAAACTCCTAATTTTTTGTTTTTGTCAGTGCTCGCTCGGCAGCCATTTTGATTTTTTTTCATTTCGACGTCTGTACTCGGCAATTTCGTGACCTCTACAGAATCGACGATTTTGCCTGAGGGGAACAGCAGTGCAAACGGGACCATTTTTTAAACTTTTGGATCCTACCTAGTCTTAAGTCTAGCGTTAAAACTCTACTCTTCCAACCTAATCTAGAACACTTCCCAATTGTTTGTGGTTATAAAATTTAGTGGGGAATTTCCATTTGTGCCAAGTTTTTTGGAACTGATTGTAGGTGCGTTTTGGATGGGGAAAAAAAAGTGGCTTCACTTTTACTTGCCTGGGAAGGGTTAATTATTTTACTGTTGTCATTCGGGTTTTAAACTCACTGGTTAGTTATATACAATGAGATAACGATCATTTACTCTGAATCATAAGGGAGTCCCATCAGTACGTGCTTTATAAAGATCAACAAGGCCTCCACAGAGAAAATGATTATGTATGGTAGAGTTGAAATAAACCAGCATTGCTCGTTTCTTAGGAAAAAACAATTTTGTCTATATTTTAATTGGCAAGTACCAAACGCCTACAACCTACTACTCCACTGCTTAATACCTACTCCGTTTGTATACTTTACAGACCAGAGCTCTCCTTCGCCTGTTCAAAATCTCTATTCTAAAAGAATCGGTTTTGTATTATCTGAATGCTAACACACAAGTCTTTGCTTTATATTTACTTGAAAAAGTGTTATCTAAAAGAATATTAGTGAGTAAATATTTTCTTCGCCTCCTAAATATAAAACAAAAGGCCAATATTTTAATTTCTTCTTTTTTCTAAACCTACTCCCTCCTGTGACTCTTTTCATAATGACTTTTCAGGAAATCGGGAAATTTTTGGAGAAGCGGGAGATTTGGCTGAATTTTTTCCCACGGGAGAAAACGTTGGTATGCGGGAGTTGACAGCTATGTATTTTAGCAAGTTGATTGAATTTGGTAGAAGAATGAAATTTCCGAAAAGGTGAACCTTCATGCATGCTTTAAGATATGTGATGCGATGAAATGTTTTTGGTTACGTCATGTCATGAGAAGAGACGGTTAATACCGCTTTATGCCTGCAAAACGAAACTAAAATTACTTTTACGTGATCATATGAAAATATCTTGTCAAAGTAAAACCAATTTTCTGTGTCTTTGTGAGAGTTTGGAACATACAAAGCAGTCAAAGATAACACATCATCTTTCTATGAATATTTCGGCCAAAAAATCTGAAAAAACAAAAAAAATTATTTCGGCCAGAAAAAATCATCCAATTAGCACTTTGTGACTCCTCCAATTTATGAAATTTCCTGAAAAAGTGCTATAACCTCCTTGCGGTTAGTGTAAAACACAGGTCACAGGTCACAGGTCAGCTTCGAGTCCTGTAAAACACAAAGAAAATGTTTGAAAAACAGTTGTTAATGTCAAAAATGTAATTGCAAAGGTATTTTATTGATCTAGAACTATTTTAAAGCCAAAAGTCTATCCACATGCTTACCACGTGCTTTCGCGTTTTATGCCGTGTATAACCCGGACCTGTAATACTTGTATCATATCTTACACCTATATCACACATGTAATGAAAATTATCTTTTCAATGTTATATACAAAGAATACATATTATAAAACATTGATCTCACCTTTTGCTTTAAACGGCCCCCTAACAGGGAAATAGCTACTTCACAATCACTATGTCACATCTCTCTTTATCTCATGAAATCACCTTGGGTATGATATCAAGAATTGATGAAAATAGCGTCAATGGGATTATATTTTATAAATGTTTCAATATTTTTATTCCCTGCTGTGTATTTTTCATAAAATGACGTCAATATTTTATATCTCTAAAACAGCTCTCTGGTAGTATTTATTGTTTTCACAATCTCTCAATGTATATCCACTTGCAGCGTCAACATCCTATTATGTATGAAAATATTTTATTTATAATATGTTAATTGGTGGACCAAAACCTCATACTTTGCGATAACGTCATTATTTACATAATTTAAGTGTCATTTGTTTTCAATATTTAGGGTTGATGATTTGTTGTTAAAGTCTTCTAAATAACATATTTTGATATTATATTTCCATTAAACATAATATTTTCAGGAACTTATGTTATGAGTTGTATGTTACGAGTGCGTTACAGTTTTCCGGTCTGTAATTTGTATGACCTGTGTGTGACCCGTGACCCGTGTTTTACACTAACCAATTTCCTTGGTTTCTTTTTGGGAAAATCACCCCAAAATATCTGACGTTTGCCAATCTTTTGTCTTTCCATATTAAAAATATTGTGTTCCTTTGTATGTATGTTCCCCATGCTTATCACGCCAACTTTTTCAAGATTTTCTTTGTTGAATCAGTTTTTAGGATATCCCAAAAGACAGATGTGATTTGTGCCTTTCAATCATCAAGTCTTGACCGAACATCTGGAACATAATACACGCCATAAACAATTCGGATGTTGGGACAGTTGTAAACGCTGGATATTCTTCAAACGATCTCCTTGGTCAACTGAGAAAAATATGCTTGTACTTGCTTGCGCACTGTTCCCTTTCAGAGAAATAACGTTTTTGTCAGTTGCGTATTTATAAGTCAAAACTTCAGGAAATAGTTCTTGAATATGTGTTGGTAGCTGATTAATTAATACCTGCATTGTCGATAAAAAGGTTTTCCAACAGTTTCCTGCTGGGAGCTCAGTTAATGTATTGTAAAAGCTTTTGACATGGAGCACTACCCTCAGTCTGCTGTGGATCTCCTTGAGTGAATGCTTTTCTTTTGCCACATACATATTAGAAACCTTAGAAATCAAACTTGTGTTAAGGGCTTGGGAACCATACAAACGTCTTGACATTAAGAACTACTCTGGGTCGGGATTTACATCAGCATTACTTTCTTGTGGTGGATGATATCGAGTTAATTTGGATTTTGAAAATTATAATATCGATTGAATTTTTGTTTTTTAAATCCATTGCTACTTTGCCTCGCTTAAGTGGCCCAAGCAACCTTAAGGATAATTGAGAGAATAATCTATAGGCTGCATGGAAAGAGTCGTGCTTTATTAAAGCCTTAGGTTCCTCATTAATAAAAAAATTTCCAAACTACTGAGAGACTCACTGAGTCATCCAGTATTTGTCCATCGTCAAAAAGTGACGACATCTTTCGTCCATGTGAATTTTCCGTGTAGGGTCCTGTAGAGAAAGAAAGTTTCAATCGCTTTTAAAATATTCACAGTTCAAAGTAAAGTAAATAATGCACTTCCCTGTCTAATAAGATACGCTTCAAGTTTATCAAGATTTATTGATGGATATGCTGATAAAAATCTTGTAATAATGCTCTATTAAAACACCCATGTATCAATGCAATCTTCGACGTTATTAAAACCTTGTTCTGAGGAGGGACTCATTGATCATTCATAAGTAAAGCACTATTCAAGACTTCTTTTTCTTGAATTTCCAAATGATTAGATTCCATCTTGATGTAGTCTTTGTTCTGGGTTTCCTAGAACATCTTGCAGGAATCGTTTCTCTACTAGGGACAATGATTTTATCAACCGAATGAATAGAAAGTACCTCAACTGTCCCGTTTTTGCTTGATCAAAAATGGACGTACAGCTCCTGACATGGCAACCCTTTTCGTTTTCACAAGCTCAAGATGATCAGCATATTTTCTTTTCAAGGTCAATTTGTAAAGGTTTGTCAAAATTGTCTAACGTGGTATACAGAGCGATAATCTTTTTTGCTATTTCATCAGACATGCTAACACATGTAAAAGAAGGCAGCAACTACTAGGCACTTTGGTCCACTCCTGTTTGATGATTAAAATATTCCATACAATTTATACTTCAAGAGGTCTTTCTTTAAATGGCCTTACCAGCACTTCATTGTGGAGATAGTAACCAATATTGCATTAAAACTCTTTAAATATCCAATATTTCTTCTTCATCTATCATCGAGACTTTCCATCGCGTCAATCCTTCAATAAAGTACGCCTCAAAATTTATACCGTTGGCTCTTGTTCGTAGGATAAACTGATTCAGTTGACGATTAAAAGTCTCTAACGAAGTTTTTCCTTTTGCACAACAGTGCTTTGGCAGATCCATCTTTCCCTTCTTGCTTGTTCCAATTTGAATGAATGGGATGTTAATTTTTACTCGTGCATAGACGATTGCAATTTAATCACCAATACTGTTGGTCACACCTGTGTAAGCCAAGATAAGATCTTCAATGCATTTAGTTGTGGCTTCGACTCCTCAAGTTTGCTTTTTGACAATGCAAAGCCAGTTCTTCACAGACAATGCAAAGCTGGTTCTTTCTGGTAATGTCTTTTTCAACTGGATCATCAGAAGGGTTTAGAACACCCGATAACCAAAGCTCCTCTCATTTGGTTGTTATCAATTGGGTGTAATCGATTTCAACCAATTCGAAAATAAAGGCAAAAGTTGACCAATTCGAAAATATTTATAAAAAGGATGACTTTCTGAAGTAAACCCTTTACCTAACCTTCTCATAAAATGACAGATTTCAAAACACCCTATCATCTCCTCCCATTCTGAAAAAACGGTGAAACTTATTGCTTCATATTACTACTGAAATCCCTGTTAGTTTAAGGCAACTTTGGATGCAGTGTATTAGCATCAACATATCTCTCATCAACCCATAAGCTAAGTATTCTGTTGATGTGAGGACAGACTGCAAGAAACCGCAATACTCATTAGACGCCGATTACTTGACCCTCTTGCTTATCACGCCAACTTATTCAAGATTTTCTTTGTTGAATCAGTCTTTAAGATATCAACTTTAAGTGTCAACTAACACGGATATATTTATGGCAAAGACTTTTTGACATAACCATAGACTTTCTTCTGTTCCAGGCCATAACCATCTTCGTAATGTATTCTCTCCTATCTAAAAAAAAAAAAGACATATCCTTTATTTTCATCACCAATCAGGTTGATAGCTATAGTCGGACTTCCAGGATAGATCAGCCACAAATATTTAGAATTATAAATAAAGAAATGTCATATATATATGATCGGGTTTTTAATCGAAAAACATATCTCAAGTTTAGGTCTTTGATACTTGGTTGTATTACAGCACCGTGATGAATAACTGAACAGTTGTTCTCCTTCTTCACTAGTTGACCTCCCTGTACACTTTATCCATTCTCTATCCGATATAGTCTAAGATTAGTATATTTAATTTCACTTTCAGTCGAATATCTTTGATACTTGAAAAATCGACTTCAAATTAAGGTGCTACCAAGTTTCAGCTTTTAGATTTTTAAATTTCTCGTATCTTTTGCCTGTTTGTTTACCAATCCACTTTAAGAAATCACTATCATTGTCACAATAATCAACACTAATAATTGACAATACATCTTTCTATTCTCTGCTTTTCTCAAGTCCAGTGATTTCCAAAAATTTCTCTTAAAAAGTTTTCTTAATTTGGTTTGCTTAAAACTGATTCTAATATGGTTTGCAGTCTTCCTAGCTACGGAATTTCTGCGAATATTTGTTGGAAGTTCGTTTTAAGAATGTTCAAGCTCTCTGGCACAATGACGACCGGTTCAGACTCTTCCTCTTGAGTTGAACTTATGTGATTATCAGTTTGAGGTTCACTCTGAAAATCTCATCTGGTACAACACCATCAGATTCATGCTAAATTTGGAACTGCTCTGAGACTAAATTTTCGTGCTCATTTTCGGACTCTTTCATTTGAGTTGAGTCATTGTTCTAAGGGATTCTGATCATTGAAGGTGGTACAATTCGATCAGCATCACCGCTACACAATTGAAGGTGTGAGTTAAAGTGGTACAGTCGTTTAAAAATTCCTCCACACGAGCCACATTCATACTCTACCTTTAAATGAGTTAACTCGTGACGTTTTAATTTAGAATGTTTATTCAATTGTTTATGACATGTTGAACAAATGTAACTGCTTGATTTGTTTGACTTTCGCTTCGTCGAATAATTAAGTGCTTAAAAACTTTGTTATTACAAGATATGATAAGAAAATGATTGAAAAACGATAATCGTACCTTACGGTACCAAGCATAATGGCCATTTGTTGAATGCCCCATGTGGTTTGTAACCCATGTAGCCTCAGCATCGCCGAGGTCAATTAACTTGGAAAAATACAATAAAATAAAAAGAACCGACAAACAAAAAAAACAGGACTAATATTTATACAGTAAGAAAATTAGCAGGGTAATGAAAGAAAGAAACAAGGAAAACCTAAATTTGACTTCAGGGCGAAAGCTCAGCCCAAGAGAATGAAGATTTTCCAAAATTGAAAAGAACACCCTAGGTATTGTTTTAATAATTTTATATGGAGATAATATACAGTTTTTCGAGAAGAACGCGCGTGCCAATCTTTTTTCAACAAGCATGTTATGCATGCTTGCGATGAGATATAGACCTGCCAAGTTTTCCGTAGTTAAGCCTCTAAATCAAGTTTGGAGAACAAAGCTTGGAGAAATATAAGCGGTCAGACCATTTTGAGATATACTACTTTAGGCGTACATAAATCTTTCATGAGGAAGAAAAGTCGCTAAATTCACGACATAAAACATTCGGGAATCAAGAGTAAAAACGGAAATTTTGAGCTGACAAAATGACTCAGAAGTGACAAATTTAAATTTTTTTATCATGGTTTAAAGTTTTCAAGTTCAAAAAGCCTTAGGTGAGGCATTCAAATTTGCCTAAGTACAAACGTAAAATATCAGTCTTACCATAGCTGTAGCATTTGATCCAGCTTTCTTTTTCCCTCTGACATAGTTGCAGCCGCTTTGCAAGGGCTATTTTAATCGGATCGGACAGCAGCTCTATTTCCTTGCTTTTCTTCCACCTGCCGTCAACGACACCAACCCAATCGTCTGAGGTCAATCTAACGACTTCAGTACCCCGGCGTGCATTGAAAGTCACAGCACGAGTGAGGCAGTATCTGTTTAATTGCGTGTAGAGACTGGGGGTGCCCTTATCTCCATTCAGCTTCAATGTCAGCTCCTTGATTTTTTTCAGAGCAGAAAGATTTGAAAATGTCGATATCTTTCCTCGACGGAAGCTTTGATGGCAGCATCTGACATTTACATTCTTTGACTATCCTTGCATTTTCTTGGTAGGTTTTGAAATCGGCCTCATACAGAGATTGAAAGGCTGAAAAAGAGGTTGTTGGCTCTCCCCGTTTGATAGCCTCGCACTCTGCTACCACACTCAAACCTTTCAGACTATACCCGCAATGGAGAAGGGTATTTGCCTGCTCAATTTCCCGGGGACCATCATAACCTGAAAGAAAAAGAAGATTGAGGTCTTTTCACTCTTTGATCTCTCATGATACCTTAAACCTATTCGTACTAGGCTTTTAAGGGCGGTTCAAAACTGGGGGGGGGGGCTATTTTTGTACCAAGCCTTAACTTTTGATCTAGTTGTCCTTTTTGGATGAAATTTGGTACACATCATCTTTACTATAAATAGTATAAACTAGCCGTCACCCGGCGTCGCACCCGCCCGAGGAGTAGATAAGCTGAACGCATCATAAGCCCTTTGAATAGTAAAGGGGAAACTTTTGACTGATTTAATCCCAAATAAAAATGAAAAAAATTGTCACTCAAGAAGACCAATCAAAACTCGAAAAATCGTAAATTTAATGTTTTGTGACGTCATTTGGGTCCTAAATGACGTCATTGAAAGGGTAATAAATGTTTTGCTTGACTGAAATCAGTTTGTCATTTACCGAAAAGATTCTCTCGATGATTTCCGATACAATATGAGGGGTCAACCATTGCTTAAATCCTTCTCAAACTTTAGATATTCTATTTTTTAGGTTCAGATGACGTCATCGGGCCAAAGATGCCCGAATATATTTATTTTCGAAAGTCTCTTTATACCGACTCTTTACCTTTCCTAACTTATTCTCTATTAAATTCCCGGTCCAATGAGGGGTCAACCATCTCTTAACTCCTTTCCAATCTCGAGATATCGCCTTGTTAAGTTTCTTAGCTCTCTTCCGTAAAAGCCCGGGCTATAAAATATACGGTCTATCACGTTGCTATGTGAACGGATTCCCGATATAAACAAAACACAAGGAACAAAAATGTGTCACAAATTAGAAAAAGTTTATTTTTCCAATTTTCCCTCCCGATTAACCATTTTACTTTTTATATAGACATATAATGATTAATAACTGAATACTTTAAAAGTAAAAAGCTAAGCTCGAAAGCCAAAATCATTTAGACAGAAAACATGAATTTAGTGAGGACAAAAAACTGGTACGGCATAAAATGAAAACATCAGCCGCTCAATATTAAAGGAACCCTAAACGAATGGAAGATAGGATAATGTCAATATTTTTATAATAAGGTTTAGTGTTAATTGAAGAGGTGCTAGTGATAAATTTAATGTATATAAATCTGAATGAAATTAGAATGATTCATTTTATCATATGATGGTGTCAATAATAACTTACCTTTTCCTATTTACAACAAAATAAAGTGAATGTGTATTTTTAATTTTGCTTATCATTGTTCTAGAATTCTTGGTTCTTGGTTAAACAACAACATTGTGATAAGGAAAAAGTCTAATATATGCACCCATAGTCATTGTGTCAATGATATTCAATCATACGTTTCAACATGATAATGTATCTACACTATTGTACGTACCAAATATTCAATGTTGCTGCTTCTTCTTGCGCAGCGCAGCCTGGAACCAAAGTAAAGTATCGAAGAGAAACGTATAAGGCGCCAACACAAATATCTTCATTTCGCGTCCTCGTTGGTCGGTCAAAAAGTGAGTGGGTCGGTCTAAAAAGTGAGTCAGTCGGTCGGTCTAAAAAGTGAGTCGGTCGGTCTACAAAGAATCTATATCAATCGAATTACCAGTAGGTTTGTTAAAAAAAAAGGAAAAGGAATATGAACAGCAAACAGGGTAAATAAAACCACAAACAGGGTATAGTGTGGTCGTGTTACAAAAATACAGGCTGTTTGTAGGAAAAAAATAAGATCTAGCTGAAACTTTCTCCAGATCTTCTCTATAGGATGGTTATGCCTCAGGAAAAAATCCCCTAAAATCCCACTGGTGGAACATCCTTTTTTGGGACATTTCTTTTATCCCCAGGTAAAACCCTAAGTGCGAAATTTTTTGAAAATTTCAAACTCATTTTCAGGCATTATCAAGTATACCATTCGAGGTGGGCATTCGAAAGCTCTCGAAAAACTATATAGAAGACTTTTAAACGGGTATAGCCGATTTCATTACCTAACTCAAGATAATTCACGCAAAAATGTGGCGAAAAGTGGAACTTGCGCTTTTTTCTTATTTTTTTCCCGTAAATTATACTAAACGACCCCACTAGGTAAACAAGGAAGGGGGTATTTTGTCCGTTTGTTTGTGTCCAAAGCCGATTGAGGAATTGGTGTTGAATTGCTCAAGATTTTTTGATTTGAGAAAAAAACACGGTGGCAAATAAAATTCTTTGCTTTCCTTAAACACTTCCTTTTCTTTTCTTTCGTTTATCCTTCCTTCTGATGGTTCTTAAGAGATTTCTTTAGTCCATCATTTTATTTTTCTAGTCTCTTCTCCTTTTGAAACAACTTGCTGATCTCTTCTTTGCTTTTTAATTTCAAACTGCAATAAAAAACTTTTAGCTTATTTCCAATGCGCTTCTTTTCTGCAAGGGGAAACTCCAATTTTAAAGCACCAGCGAGTGACTTTTTAGTCACAGCGATTGTTTTTATTTTCGATACCTCTTCAAAAAGATTTTGAAGCATTGGCTGTGAGTTCCATCGCAAGTGAATGCCGTCAAGTTGCCTTTCAACCTAAACAAATCGAAAAATTTCTTGCACTGGTATGTTGATGACCGAGGGGTAAATCACTGAAAAAATCAAAAAGAAATCAAAAATAAAAAAGAAATCAAAAATAAAAAAGAAATCAAAAGGAAATAAAAAAAATAATAATAACAGAAAAATAAAAATCTCGGATGTACACCTAATTTTAAGAGACTTAATCCCTCGTTGGTGATGGTTGATGTAATAAATAACTTAAAAGGAAAACATTTTCCAACCTCTGCTCTAAAGCATCGTGATAATGAACTTTCGCGAATGAGCTTAATGAGAATCTTTCATGAGGTTTACAAGCGAAAAATGTTAATTAAACTATGTTCTTGAACTTACCAATATCTTGTCGCATCATCAATACCACCAGCCATAAAAAAATGTTTTTTCCGGGACCCTTTCGTTTTTGTTCAGTGCTGGTCTTATTTTTGACGAATGGCAATTGCCAAAAATGAAACTCCTTTCAAAGCCGCTAAACATTCGAATATTATTTCCAACCATTCCAACCAATCAGCAATTAGTACGTCTGAAATGAAGGGAGCAAAAAGGATTGAGTGAAGGGCGCTAGTAAATTATTCCGCCCTTATGTATTTTTGTCATCGTGTCTATGGAAATGGTTGGATCGTGTCTATGGACTTTTTGCTGTCAAATAAGGGGCGTAGTTCACGGGCGGGCGCATAATTATTTCCACATAGACTGGAAACGAGGTGAAAGACTGAAGTTGTTGATCATGAATTGGAGAGTGATTTATACAATAATATCACAGTCAGTGGTTTATCTTTTAGGAAGATTAATTTCTTGGAATTATCAATGTTTTGTATACAGTACAGTCATGTTTTGATATGGTTTTAAATGGTGAACATATTATGCTTTATTTTCTATTATGATTGTATGATGGCAGGCAGATAGCAGAAGTGTCAAGTACGTCAAATTTTCAAGGATTTTCTTGTTTTTTACTTGGATGTGATTACACAAGTAATAATTACAACAAACTTTTTTATGGAACATCATAGCTGCCTTATGTGATAAACAATTCGATCATGTGATAAACCATTTCATTGGGTATGATGAACCTTCCTGTGTAAAATGATTCTCGTTGTCTTCTAAAAATATAGCATTCGAAATCCGTCATTTTCAGCCAATTCAACCTTAATTCTAAACGTGTAGATTATCGATTGCAATGTACGTGAAATGTCATACTTACACTCCTCTTTTGTAACGGTACAACTTCGAGTTACCATCAACGTCGCAGCTATGAGGGCAGGGGTAGCAGGCAGGGCATTCCATCCAATCTTTGGATCGAATAAGATTTTTCTGATTCAACCATAAGCACCATTCCCGAAGAGCCATTGAGAAATTTGTTGGGTATTCTAACAGGCAAAAAGAAATTCAGTTAATTTGAATTAGGTTTTTCTTGCAAAGAAATAATTACTTTAGGGTAAGGTAATTGTAACTAAACTAAAGCTTTGAGATTTGATTTTTTGACCTAGCAAAAGAATTTATGATTAATACAATAATGACCGGTTATTGAGGGTTGTACTGAGAAATATTGCCTGAGGTCAAGTGAGGACCGTTTTAAAATTAATGCAAGATAAACTTAAAATTAACCTTTAAGAATGAAGAGAGAAAGGGACATGAAAATAATTCATTTTGACACCAACCAAATATCTATTCAATTCTAGAATGTTTGTTACTCACTTTAGTAAAGACAAATAAAAAACCTTTGTTGTTTGCTGTCTTTTAATTTTCTTTTTCTCTGAGGATGAAAGTTTGCTTTGAATGTTTGCTTCAGGAATTTTGCATAAGACATCAGTGAAGTTCTTTCCATTGATGCGAGTGAACTGATCATTGACCTCTCTCAAAACAGCTTTTGCTGCTACTTTTTCCATTCCAGGTAAAAGTCTTTCTGGCTGGGGTATGGTGATGTTAATAGCATATGGTGTTCGGAAGAAGCAGGAGTCAAGGAGAGTGACGAAGAGGGTGTTCGTTGGCTCAGAGTACTGAAATGGTTTGTAAATGATGAAGCTGGAGATGGGGCTTGAGCTGGAGAATTCCTTAAAGCTCGACCAGGTGTCAATTCTAAACCAGAAGTTGATGCTGAAACAGATGTTGATGCTGAACGAGGTGTCACGGCTGAATTTGGTGTCACTGCTGGACCAGGTGTTGATGCTGAGTCAGGTGTTGATCCTGGATCATGTGTCCATGATGGGTAAGGTCTCTGTAAAAAGTGTAGTGCTGATACTTGATTTCATGATCTATTAAAATATATTATACAGGTTTCCTACTCCCATTTCGGGTGCTGGATTAGTTATCGATTAGTTATTATTAGTTTCTTATTACGAAGAAGAAAGTAAGTATAAATTTTAATTAATGAAGAACATTTTTTTAATTTTTCTTTTGATTAATGACTAATTTTAAAAACACCAATTTTATTCACTAAGTTTTAGTTGTTAACAATTGTACCAGATTGTACCTAGAATTACGAAAATTTGTAGTGCGAACGTAGTGCAAAGGTAGAGGGTCCGGCTACGGTGCCCAAGGTTGTGGGTTCAACCCCCGGTCAGGTCATTCCAAAAACTTTGTACTTAGTACAAAAATGGTACTTGATGCCTCTCTGCTTGATGCTCAGCAATTAAAGAGAAGGATCAATGGTAAGTAGAGAAATCCAGGGAGAAAGAGTGGCGCCCTCCCCTACATTCGGATTGATGCCTATCGAAAACGCGGGATATATAAACTCGCTTTAAACTAGAACCGCAAATGATTCTCAAAAGTCAAGTAAGAATTTTAGTAATTAATCAACAGACTTTGCACTAATGCACTTCCTGGGTAATATTATTAGTATTAGTAGTAATCAGCCAGGCAAAATTAAAGGTGGTTGAATACAATCGAACACATTCAAACTTTTGACACGGAACTCGACGGTCATGCCAATGTAGCGTGTTTGATTTGAGGGGCGTTTGAAATTTTTGGCTTGTTTTTTGCTTATCTTTGATTGAAATATTGGTTTTTTGCTGATTATTTGGTTGTTTTACTTGCTATTTGTTTGGAAATATCATGAGTCAAGGTAGAGTCCTAAGAAACTCTTCTGATGCTGCCAAGCATGAAGACATTTTAGAGCAGAAACTACTTGAGTTTGGGAAGAAATTGGCTACTAAAGAAGATATTGCTGACATTAAAAATCTATTTACCAAGTTGTACAATCGTCTTGACGAACAAGAAAAAAGGATTCTTGTGGATCTTTGCAATCACTTGAACTTAAACATTTCTGCTGCTGATATTGATAGGGCTCATCGTGTTGGTCGAGAAAAGCAATCCATGATTGTCAAATTTCATTCGTTTGGGAAACGCACAGCTTTGTATAAAGCTAGAAAAAGTAATGCTTTAGACCAAAACATAAAAATACGTCTCGACATCACCAAAGCAAGGCTTGACCTTTTAGACAGAGCTAAGGCATTAATCATTGACGATGGGCCAGTGGATTTTGTGTTTGCAGACATAAACTGCAACTGTGTTGCACGCTTAAAATCTAAAGAATTCAAGTTTTTCAATGATATCGAGTCCTTCAAACATAATATTTTAAACAAGTAGCTTTTTTTTCCTTTTCTTACATCTGAAAGTTTTTTGTGTTTATCAAACTTTTTGCAACTTTCTTTCTTTTTTTGCGAAAATCAATCATTTTATGATGCCCTTTCATCTAAGTAATTACTTATAATTACCTCTCACTAACCACGATGGAATCTTTTTACGAAATGATTCTTTATGCATTAAGCATTTCTTTTCTCTTTTTACAACTTTTTTCGGAATTATATTTTTCTTTTTTTGTTTTATTTTTTGGCTTGGAGAGCATTATGAGCAAATTTCTTATGTCATGTTGTTTGATGGTTGTTGATCGGAGTTTGTCATGGGGGTAAGTCTTAGTCAGTACAGAGCATGCATCGGATTTTTCAATATTTTACGCCTTAAATATCATAAGCTTAATCCCTCCTGTAGTTTTTTCATCTTACAAAATTTCCTTTTTACACTCATATTTTTATGCCTTATTTTGTCCGGAGATATTGAGGTTAACCCTGGGCCGGAGAGGGAAACCACGCTAAGCATTTGTCATTGGAACCTGAATAGAGTCTGGGTTGAAGATTCTATGGGAGATTTTATTAAAATTAAACAACTTTCTGCATTTCTAAACATTCATAAATTCGACATTGTCTGTTTGGGTGAAACTTTTCTGAATTCTGAGATAAAAGATAATGATCCTAGGCTGGTTATTGATAATTATGAGATCAAAAGATGCGACCATCCCTCTAATAATAAGAGAGGTGGTGTTTGTATATATTATCGAGATCATCTAGGTCTCGATGTGAAACCACAACTCACTACTTTGGACGAATGTCTTGTAGCTGAGATGAAAACCGGTGCGAACCGGTTTTTTCTTTGCGTCTGTTACCGTTCCCCCAGTCAGACTTCTGATGAATTCGATGTTTTTTCTCGCAAATGGGAGGAGACTATAATAAATATCCAAAATTTTTCTCCTACTGCTACAATCTTTCTTGGGGATTTCAATGTCAAGAATTCTGACTGGTGGAGCGGTGATGTCACCAATCCTGGAGGTAGAGAAATTCAAAATCTAGCTACCCAGCATGGTCTGAAACAATTAATTGATGGGCCTACTCATCTCCTTGATAATTCAACTTCTTGCATTGATCTAATTTTTTCATCAGCAGATCATTTGATTCTGGATACTGGTATCCTCCCCTCTTTGCACCCTAAGTGCCATCACCAGATAACCTTTTGCAAGCTAAACTTTAAAATCCCCTTCGCTCCATCTTATGAACGAAAGGGTTGGGACTTCTCCAGAGCAGATCCCGTTCTAATACGAAGGGCGGTAGATATGGTTGACTGGGATAGGTGTTTTGAGGGTACTGATATGGATGGCCGGGTCTCCCTCTTGACTGAAACCATCATCAATATTATGTCAAACTTTGTGCCTAATAAAGTCATAACGATCAGGAATAAGGATGCGGTATGGATGACGGCTGAGATAAAGAGAGCCCTACTTGTAAAATCGAAAGTTTATGAGCGGTATGTAAAAAATGGGAGGAGGAGAGAAGACCTCAAAAACCTTCAAGAACATCAATCTAGGTGTAGAAGGGCTGTCAGGGATGCTAAAGATTCTTATTTTTCCCGCTTAGCAAATAACCTTAATGACCCAAACTTAGGTTCAAAGAAATACTGGTCTATTCTAAATCAATTTCTTCATAGGAGGAAGTCGCCAAGGATTCCACCTGTTCGAGATTCCAGCAATAATCTTATTGCTGACGTCGCTACAAAAACAAATATATTTAATCAGTTCTTTGCTAATCAGTGCTCTCTCATAGACACTGATAGTGTTTTACCGCAACAAGAATATGTAACTAATCTTAGAATAAACAATATCGCTCTTGATGAAGCCAAAATCTTAGCCCTCATTCGCGCACTTACGACTAACAAAGCGCATGGTTGGGATGACATCTCCATACAGATGATTAAAATCTGTGATGAATCCTTGGTTAAACCTCTTATGAAGATCTATCAATATTCTTTAGATTTTTGCATTTTTCCATCAAACTGGAAAAGAGCAAATGTTGTTCCTGTGTACAAAAACAAAGGGGACAAGAGCGTGGTAAAAAATTATAGACCAGTGTCTCTTCTGCCTATTTTTGGAAAAATCTTTGAAAAATTGCATCTTTGACTCCGTCTACACCTATTTCGAAAACAACAATCTTTTCACAAATTCCCAGTCTGGATTCCGCAAGGGTGACTCTTGTGTGTCTCAGCTGTTATCCATAACACATAACATCCTGAGTGGTTTTGATGTTGATCCACCCCTAGATACTCGTGGAGTGTTCCTTGATATTTCCAAAGCTTTTGACAGAGTTTGGCACGATGGTTTAATTTTCAAACTTAAGTCATAATGGTGTTTCTGGCTCCCTTCTTTTATTAATCCAGAATTTTCTACAAGGGAGACGGCAGCGGGTTGTTCTTGATGGTCAAGCTTCTGATTGGACGGAAGTCTTGGCAGGTGTACCTCAGGGATCTATTCTCGGACCCCTCTTTTTTTTGATTTACATTAATGACCTCCCTGAAGGAATCATTTCCATGATCAAAATTTTTGCTGATGACTCATCCTTGTTTTCGCTTATCCTAGACCATATTCGCTGTTCTCAAGAACTGAACAGTGACATGCAGAAGATAAGTGAGTGGGCTCATCAATGGAAAATGTCCTTCAACCCTGATCCTTCTAAACAGGCAGTTGAAGTGTACTTTACCCGGAGGTTAAATCCAGCTGACCCCCCAGAAATTATTTTCAATAATGCAGCCATTGCAATTCAGGATCATCAAAAACATCTTGGTCTCATACTTGATCAAAAGCTGGCCTTTGACCGTCACCTTGATGAAAAAATAAAAAAAGCTAATCAAGGTATTGGTCTTATTCGCAGACTTCGTAAGTTTCTACCCAGGGAATCTCTTGTCACTATATACAAAACCTATGTTAGACCACACCTAGATTATGGAGATATCGTATATGATCGTCCTGGTAATTCTACATTTTCTGAAAAACTCGAGTCTGTTCAATATGATGCCTGTCTTGCAATTACTGGATGCTTCAGAGGAACATCCAGAGAAAAAATATACCTTGAGCTAGGCTTTGAAAGCCTGGCAGACAGACGGTTAATTAGAAGACTCGTATTTTTTTATAAAATAATCAATGGCTTTGCTCCTGCTTATCTTACGAATATTCTTCCTCCCCAGAGAGGAGAGGAAGAACGCAATGCAGGGCGAAGGATAAAACCACCACTCGAGGCACCTTTCTGTAGAACCGAGCGTTATCGTGCCTCTTTCTTTCCTTTTTGCATAAATGAATGGAATAACCTCGGAGATCATATACGAAATCTTCCCACTATTAAGTCTTTCAAGCAAGCAATTCTCCGATTTCTCAGACCCAGTGCTAACTCAATTTTCAGAGCTAGTGACAACGATGGTGTTGTTCTCCTTAACCGATTAAGGGTTGGTTTCAGTCATCTTCGTGAGCATAAGTTCAGACATAATTTTGCAGACACAGTTGACCCCTTCTGCAACTGTCGACAAAATTCAGTAGAAACAACACAGCATTTTTTGATGCATTGCTCTGATTACTCTAATGACAGACTTGTGATGTTTGACAGCCTTCTTCAACTTGACATAACCTTGTTTCCATTTAATCCCAAAACATTGTGTAGAATACTTCTTTATGGCGACCCCGATTTTAGCATTGTCCAAAATCACGATATATTGAGTATAACAATAAAATTTATCCGTGATACAAGCCGTTTTGGGGGACTGTTATTTTAGTCTTTTACTCTAACTGCTCTCCAAGCTCTTTTTGTTTTTTATTTTTTGTTAGTATTTATCCTCTGTAGTAAGTTTTTTTTTTCTCCATGCATTTATCAATTGATTTATTAATTTATTGTTAGCTTAGTTTGGGTTCCTTCCTCCTGGCGGTATGATCTGGTGGTCCTTTTGCGGGAGGTTAGGAACCCTTAGTTTTGTACTATTTGTTCGTGTTTCATATACTATAGATAAAAAAAAAAAAACAAAAAAACATTCAAACAGCAAACCCTGGGTAGTATAGTCATTTAGATGACCACAGCAGTCTATTGAATCACACGAATAACTAATTTGGAAACTAGATTTCTTTGCTTAGCGATCATAGAGGAAAAAATGCACAAACCCCTGTAGACTATGGGCAAGCACACTGTTGCTAAGATGTGGCTTGAAATAGAAAATGAGACCACTATTAAAAGCGAAAATGAAATCAGCCCACACTCTAAATACTGTAATTTTAATATAAATAGGAGTTTTAGATGTAACCCTGCCTGGAAGACGCTTTTTTAAATAATAAAATAAAAACTAAAGGCGTGGAAATTAGTCTACAATCAGTATTTTTTGGATTCATTACGTATAATAATGCTTTGGCCACTATTTATGGAATCAAAATGTATCGTGTTTGTGCAAAGGTCTACTACCGACCAGAAGAGTCTGCTGTTCTGATGCTGTATAAGTTACTCCATCCTCATCATGAAAGTAACTCCAATAGACCTTTTGCAGAACGCGATGTTATGTTGAATAATTAAAAACTCCAGCATCAAAACAGTCACGGAAAACCTTGCATTTGCACAGGGTTCGACATGCGGCAAATACAACGGGTCGAAAACGAGAACAAGTTTATTACACTGTTTTACCGGCAATGCACGAAACAGTTGAACATCAAAGAGTACGAAAGAGATTCCGAATAGTGAATTCATTATCATAATCTTGATCAGAAAATTGACAACGAATTGATGTTTGATAAAATATCTATATTTCGAGCATAACTTCACTCATCTTTCAGGATTGTAAAATGTAAAATTACAAAGTTGCTAATTATGTGAAAAATTGGAGAAAAAAATAAGTTGAACATCAAACATGCATGTAAAGTTAAATGAATGTAAACAAACCTTTTTTTCTGGTCTTCAAAATAAATATACCTCACTTAGAGTGTTTTCAATGTTTGCTAGCGAGGTAATCTATTCCAAATTCATTCAACTTTACATGCACGTTCAACTTTTTCATGCATTGCCGGTATATACTTATTGGACCTACCCCGGTGGGGTGGAGGTCCTATAAATTAACCTTTGTCCGTTCGTCTGTTCGTTCGTTCGTTATTAGCTTTCCTCGTGCTTGGCTTATTAGTTTTTTCTGATTTTTTGCACAAAGATGTGTAATTATAAACCCTCGAATGTGACGGAGCCCGATTTTCGAAGAAATAAAAATTGGGGGCAAATTTGGGCCAAAAAACGGCTAAAAAACGGGTTGTTTGGACTTTGTGAAAAATTGGATCATTAACTTTTTCTGATTTTTTGCATGAAAGTAGGGTACCATCATAGGTATAAGATGGCTCAAGCAGATTTTTTTCAAAAAATTGAATCACCAGGAACTAATATGAAAGAATATGAAAGAGCATGAAATTTTGGTTTCTAAACGTTTTTTTATAAGAAACAACCGACTAATTTTAATAGATCATCACTATTTGTGTTCTGAATGATTGTTTAATGGTCACGCTCACGTAAATATCAATTATATATGTGTTAAATGCATAACTAGGTAGGTCCATAAAAGTATCACTTGTTATGCATTTATGTGTTATATATTGTTTCAATGCTGGAGTTCAATTTTTCAACATGACATCGCGATCTGCAAAAAGTCTATTGGCTGTACCTATACTTCCAAGTGAGAAGTTATTTTTCACTTATCCTCAACCTGGTCTGGGTCTTAACAGTTAGATAGAGTTTCAGAACACGATGTTATGTATGTTGAATAATTAAAAACTCCAGATGATGTTTTTGAGCTTCTACTTGGCGTTCGACAAGGGGGTCCAGAATCTCCACCACTCGACAACCTTTATATGGATTATGTTATGCGTGTGTTTATGCAAAACTGTGAAGAGAACAATGTTAAATTCCTTAAACTCAAGTACAGAATTCGTGCCACCGCTACAACCAGAGATGAAAGAGCCAAAGGCTATTACGGTGAAAATACTGTTGACTGGGTTGGTTACGCCGACGACTTAGAACTTGCATTCGAAAGTATTTCAGACTTAGAAAAAGGACTGAAAATCCTTAATGAAACATTTGTTCGCTTTCACCTCCAAATAAACGCCAAGAAAACCAAAACGATGATAATAAATTTCAAGTCTCAAAACCAAGATGAGTATCCTCAATCTATCGTCACGCTTAATGATCAAGTCATCGAAAATGTTGAAATGTTCAGATATCTTGGAGACGACATACACTTCAATCAACCTTCAACAGGAGATGCAGAGATTGACTTAAGAATAGCTGTTGCTCAAAACAAGTACAACCAAATGAGTAAAAAACTGCACAATCGAAAGATATTCCTGAAAACAAGGTTATATCTCCTAAATACAATGGTGCGTAGTCGGCTGGCATATTCCTGTCAAACGTGGAATATCACTCAACAACAACAACAACGAATTCGATCCACCTACATTAATATGCTTCGTAGGGTGGTGAGAGGCGGCTTTGAAAGAAGAATTGATGAAAACAATGAGCAAACTTTCCACTTCGTCATGTCAAGTGAAGATGTTTTACGCGTCTGTAAGACTGAAGACATCCTTCAATACGTCTAACGACAGCAACAAAACTATCTTGGCCATATTGCAAGACAAAAGAACACCAGCATCGTCAAAAGACTGATTTTCAACGACAACGCTAACAAGAAGAGAGGCCGACCAATCAAAACACTCGAAGATCACGTGCTTGATGGTCGGTCAGCAGACGAGTTCTACAAGGAGGTCTTGAAGAAAAAGAAAAAGAAGGATATGGTTGGCTTTCGCCCTAACAACTCAATGTTGGCACCTGCGAACACGAGCTAAAGAAGAAGTAAGAAGTAAGTGGGTAAAGGCCACATTTTTGGTACACCTGTCCCTTCCGTTACGCTAAAAAAATTTCATCCTCAAAATTGCTTAAAACCTATTTATTTGGATGTGTATATACCTCTATGATGATAATCAAGTATGTGCTCCTCTATATTACCTTTTTGCAGAACTGTAGGACCCTAGAAGTTGTTGTGGTTGATTTTTTTCTCATTTTCAACCAATAACTAAAAACTTGTTATTTCTACAAAAAGAGACACCTATAAGACTAAACTTACTCTTAAAATGTTTATACAAAGTGTTTTAACCAATTCCTAATCGTTTTTCATGAATTTACATTTTCGGGTTGGAGGGGTAGCCTAATTTGCGTATCGGAAGGGACAAATTTTTAATTAACATCTTTACCAGGAAAAAACTTGTTTTAAAAGATAGTTTGAATTTTAATAGTCAAATAGGATCTTTTAACCTAAAATGATAGAACTAACCAGAACTAACTATATAAACTTACAAATACTCCTAAAAATTGTAAATATTAGGTATAGAATAAGCGTAACGGAAGGGACAAATTTTCTAAAAAAAATTTCAAAATTTGAAAATAGCTCTGTTTTGGGCCATCCAAGCCTCATCCCAAGTTTTAGATGATCCCTAAAATTTAGGTGACCCACTGTAGGTGACCCCTGAAACCGAAAATGTGACTTGCATTTCAGTTTTTCTTTAAAATTTTATATTGAGCATTCAAAAAAGAAGCGCGAAAACGCGTCCTATGGAGCCTAAGGGTTAATGAGACCCCTGGTAAAATTTGTTATGGCCAAAACAACTTCGAATAACTCCTAATTGTCATTTTCAGGCATTTTGAGCAGTTTGGAGTCTTCAAAAATAATCAAAAATCTTTGGTTAACCCTTTGAGAGCGCAGTAGTTTTGAAAATGTTGAAAAATTTCAATGATTTTTTTTTAAATTTGAAACTTCAAAATGGCATAAAAGCTTGTAGCTTTTGATTCAGACACTCGTTTTGGTACCAACCATTGGAAAGGTAATTTTATACTCTTTCAAAAAGCATTGGGTTTATTCCCCTTTAAATCAAGTCCTAGGGAGCTGAGACCCAAGTTTTGGGACTTGGTATTTTGGCTGTTTCAGGACGCGAAAACACGTCCTATGGAGCCTAAGGGTTAATGAGACCCCTGATAAAGATTTTTTATGGTCAAAACAACTTCGAATAACTCCTAATTGTCATTTTCAGGTATTTTGAGCAGTTTGGAGACTTCAAAAAAAATCAAAAATAAACACTATAATGAACATCCAAGTCCCTGTAACACTCCCTTTTAAAAAAGGCGTAACGGAAGGGACATCCATAACGGAAGGGACATCAAATTTTCCAAGGAGATAACTCCCACCACATTGTTAATACAAAATTTAAATGTACCTGCAAGTAAGAAGTCTAATGAGGGTAGTAGTCAACCACAAGGAAAAGTTTTTAAGTCGAAGACTTGAGATGTTGTTCAATTTAATGTTTGCGTAACGGAAGGGACAAAACCAAGGCACATCTCCAATGGGAAGGACTGTCAATGAAAAAATATGTCAAAAATAGAGGATAATGGTTTGCAAATTGAATTTGGAGTAATCCCAATGGTAACTTGTGAGACTTTAACATAAACTATAGCTATTTGACAAATATTTTCTTGAAAATGAATTTGCGTAACGGAAGGGACAAGATCAGAGTCGCAAAACATGCTTTTTAGAAAAATGCAAAACCTGAGCAACAGTGAAAAAAGTGTTTACTCAAAATATTGTGAAAACTCGCTCCTATCAATATTAGGTGGACTGAAAAAAAATTGAAAGTGAATATTTTATCCCAGTTGAAGAAAAAACAATTTTGAATCTTATTTTATTTGCATTTTTCGTAGAAAAATGTGAAATTTAGACTTCTGCAGGGTCTGTAAGAGGAAAGACTGTCCTATTGCTGGCCAAACTCTGATTGTAAGGGCACTTTCTACCCCAGATCAATAATCAATTGGAAGTTTTGCAAGTTTAATGCTAGTTTTCAAGATATGAGCAGTAAAAGTCAAAAGCGTAACAGAAGGGACAGGTGGCCTTTACCCAAGTAGGGCTTTTCTATAGTCCATCCTTATTTACAACCATTATGACGCGCTCAAACAATCTCGGATATTATTTAGGGATTAGCTTGATACTACACGAATGTTCAACCTCAAAATGTAATTTAAATAGAAAATGATTTTCTGTAGAGGGATCTTTAGATAACAGACACATTGTAAT
This sequence comes from Clytia hemisphaerica, assembly GCF_902728285.1. Lineage (NCBI taxonomy): Eukaryota > Metazoa > Cnidaria > Hydrozoa > Leptothecata > Clytiidae > Clytia > Clytia hemisphaerica. The sequence goes on along the minus strand of NW_027104414.1, from coordinate 39,475 downwards.
TAGAAGGCAACAAACTTAACAAACTATCAGACCATGATAACATATCCCTTAAAATAGAATTTTTTCCAACAATGAAAAATAAGAATGTTCAATTACTAAGTTACTAGCCGTCACCCGGCCTCGCACCCGCCGAGTAGAGTGATGTTGAACACATCAAAAGCCCTTTGGATTGTAAATATTTTTGACAGGTTGGTGAAAAGCACAAAATATAAAATTGGATAGTAAGGTATGAGGGAAAAAAGTTATTCTTACATTTCGCCATATATTCAATCTGTTACGCTATCATGTCACGTGCCATGTTTTCTATAATGAATGAAAAGGTAAAACATAAATGGAATGTACGTATTTATAATAAGTTAGGAAAAGAACACTGTTTTTGAACTTATAGGAAAATGTTTACTTACTTTTTATGTACAGCGCAAACAATATAACCATATCGTATACCAATACAATACTCGACATTCATTAAATTAGTATTTTACTGAAAATGACTAAAAGATGAATCATATTAATTTAAAATTGATAAGAATTGTTTTTTTTTGCAAATAATATCGAAGACCCTTATCCTAACGATTCCAATGATAGGAATGGGACATTGGCATTGAAAGATTTGCATATTAAATAAACCTTGAAATGTACGTACTAAAGTTTATGTTTGATTTTGCAAAGAATATCAAGGTAATAATAAAGGTTTCTATCTTTCCCTGAAAGACTATGAGTAGAATTAAGCAATAATGTTTCAAAGTTGTGACTGGCTGTTTTATCAACTCTCTACTTGTCATCTATAACCCTGTGTGAACCATGCACAGGTGACTAAACAATAATAATAAAAATAATTAAAAAAATTATAATATCTAACCCTGTGTGAACCATGCACAGGCAACTAAATAATAGAAAAATCTATACACCTCTGAGGATCATGCACAGGCAAATATAAAATGCTAACTCTTATGAATAAATAGACTGGGCAAAGGTAGGTTAAATAAGAGATCTTCAGGGATTAACTTATGTATATGGCAATGATGTTAAAATCTTTATCTGGTAAAATACCTAACTGTAAAGTCTAAACGAAATTGTCGACAGTAGAAACTTTTCCCTTTTTAAGGGAATGATCTGAATACTTCATTTTGTAAATTCCTAACGGGAACTCAAATCCTGGAAACATTTTTCTGCATGAAAGATACATTAAGGATATAATTAAAGATTTAAACTTGCAAATAGAACATTGTTGGAGAAACAAAAGTATATTCAAGCAACTATCTTGTCCTTCTTGCTATAATGGTTTTATAAGAATTTTAGGCTTAGTCAGAAAGGTAAAAACTATAAAATGTATAAAACATTTTCCATGTAAGCCTTTCTAAGAGGATCATCCATCGATTAGTTATTGTAGTCAAGCTATGTTAAATCGATCATAGCTTGACACCAGTGGCTGCCTCTCCAGAAAGATTTACATGGAAGACTTTTTGGTCTATTTTATAACGGTGTTGGGGGGCTTGATTTGCAAGCTGCAAAGAATTATTTTTGGCGCTCCATGACGATAAAAAACCAGGTGAGTCCTGCCCACCTTTCTCCACCCAATGTTTAAAGGATTTTGCTGAACGTGGCCCTCCGTGTATGTTAGATAGCGGTCGTAAGCCTTTCTTGAAAGGTCTTTCTTATTGGCCAGCCTCTCATCATCAAAAGCCTTCCTTTCCTCTTCTAGTCTTTCCTTCTCCACCATAAATGATTCCCTTTCCTCCTCTAATTCTTTTCTCAGTTGTTCTTGATCTTCCTCAATTGTAGCTTTGATTTTTTTATCCTCTTCTCTTCCTCTGTAATTTCTTCCATTAAAAAGTCATCGCTAGTCTGTGACATGATTTTTGGTCAGCCCAAGCTGAGCTTTCAAATCGGCTTTTTCCATGCGCTGCGTCCGTGTTCCAAAAAGTGTTTCCCGATTTGACTTTCGGTTTCTTTTCGGAAAATCGGGATACTGCTCGCGTTAGCTGCGCGAATATCCTTGCATCAGCCATTACCTCCCTAATAACGTGCCACTTAAATTCTTTAACCGTTTGTTGTTTGTGAAAACTTCAAGGAACTAATTTCAAGGTTTTCACAAAAGCCAAAATAAATCCAGTCACGTGTTCACCCGCCTGTTCGATTGAGCACCCGATTGATTGTGATGCCAGTTGTGCCCCGTGCTCGCTATAGCGGCCTTTTGTGAGTTATTGAACAATTCTTCTTAGGTTACTTTAATCGCCTTTGTGAACTTGAAAGGTTTGTTATGTTTGAAGGCGCAGACTTTTCTATAAAAAAGAAAAGAGGAGAAATCTAATATCTTTTTGAATCACCAGGAACTAATTTCCATGGAACTAATTTTCGCGGGAACCGTCTCTACTGCGAAAATTAGTTATTCAAAATGCAAATTTTACTAGAAATACTTAAAAACCAATTTCCAGACTGGTTCTTTTGTTAGATTACGGTCATCACTGATTATGAGGTTGTATCGTACTCGTTGTGAGTATATAATTCCTTCTTTGACATGTAGGGGTGATTTGATTGGAAGTGAAGGAATTGAGAGCGGTCTGTGGGTTTGCTGTATATTGAGGTGTGGAACTGATGGTTAGAGATAGAAATTGAGAGGTCTAGGAAGTTGATTTTTTCTTTGGAACGTTCGAATGTGAATTTCATTGTGTCATGGATTGTGTTCATGAATTGTTTGAGACGGTTTAAGTCTTCATCTGACCCAATGAAAAGAAAAAATTCATTTCCCTCATTCAAATTGTAAACTTGTACCAGCGGGATATCAAATATTGCAGCATAGAACTTCTAGAAGTTCCTCTGTTCAATCACGTCGTAGTAATTTTGAAATATACTCAAAAAGGCGAAGTCGCTCCGTTGATTCATCTTTAACAGGCCTTAAGAAACTCAACAAAAAAAAATTGTATTGACATTGTATTTTTTGCCTTGTCGGGTGCATGCAAATCACTTGATGGAATTAATTTTAGGAGAAAAAAAGATTCGTCTTATCGATAATGTGGTTTTGATAGCTGATGGAGGTCCAGATTGGTCTGTCAAAGGTGCTATGACACTATGACATTCTCGGTTTAATCCCATAGAGCCCAGTTGGTCATTTCTGGTTGGTTGAAAGTTTTAGATAACGCAACTGAACTTTGTTCAAAATTTTGGGATGGAAAGGTTTATGATGGCTTTCGTATTAAAACGAAAAACTTCTTTAGCGATGATCCCTTGATCAACCCTATCAAGGAAACACACAAAATTTTCAAAGAATTCACCAACACCAACAAAACGAAGCTTAAACAACGCGAAGATTTAAAAGCCCTTCAAACTGTGTACTCTTTTCTTGTGAAATATTCAAATCGAAAAGCATACCAACTTGAGTTTTTTCGTTGCCAGAATGACACGTGCGATCACTGTAAAGAACTTCCAATAAGAGAAAACAATTTTCTAGACACTGTTAAACTGTTTGGAGGTTCTTGCCCCGTTCCTCAAGAGAGCCAAGTTTACAAAAATCACTATAAATCTTTATTGGAAATGTTGAGAAATCCTCACTCCAACAGAAAAAAGACAACCTCTCACGGAATGTGTAAAGAAGGATGCTCCTATTCCTTTTTCTCAGATGCAGATAAAAAAAGACATATGCTTTTAATGCATCATTAAATTTTTCACCTTACTTGTTTTATATTTAGCTGTTTGATTATTTTTTTTGATTATGTTTGATGAATTTTTGAAAGGTATAACCAGAAGAAAAAGTTTGCCTTATTTGTTCTGAATAACACCTCCAAAATTGTAAAATTGCTTTCTCAAATCGACGTGTTTAATTTTAAAATTTGGTAGTTTCCCTCTAGCAAGAACAATTATTTCAATTTGTTTTACTTTGTATACCCCTGTATCACAGACCCAGTAGGAACCCCCCACCTACTGGAAAAATCGGCCAAAAAATCATCCTTCGTTAGAGAAATATCATGTATCGCCATTGAAAAACTAAACTGAACTCTCATCCGCACAGCATTTAGGTGCTTCATTTTATCCCCAGTGGCTAGAATATTCCCACTGGTTCACTGAGACAGGGGTCGATTTGTTTCCAAAAAGAAACGATTTGTTCCAAAAAGAAACGATTTTATTATAATCGAAACGAATTCTAATAATTTCAAGTGATTTTCTTTTTATTGAAACGAATTGTATCCAAATGAAACGATTCGACTTTTTTCTTTTTACGATACGGTTTTTATCTTTAAAAGAAACGATTAAAAACGAATTTTGGTAGAATGAAACGAATAAAACCGATTTCATGTTTTTCTAATCGTTTTAAAAAATAAATGGGACGATTTTCAAACGAATTTATCATTTGAAAAATCGTTTAACTGTTTCTTCTTAAACGGTTTTTTTTGAAATGATTGGAACAAAGTTTGTGCACGGTCCCTAATATAGTTTTCAGAATGTTTGTTTTTTTGCTAAATATTTTTCCTTGTTTTGTTCTTTATTTGTAACAATAAAAAAACTAGCTCCTAGACTTCTATAAATCTTGTTCAAAAGTTTGTTTTACTATGTACATTTAAAAATAAAAATAGTTAGTTCCTAGACTTTATCCCTAAATAAAAATGTTTGTTTTAGTAAAGTTTAGTTTTTTATTTGTACTAAAAAATAATAGTGGCCTCAATATATCTTGCTCTCAAAAGTTTGCTTTTTATCATGTACATATTAAAAATAAACATCATCGCCAAGTTCTGACTTCTCTACCGAGAAAAACCGAAACAAATCGTAACAAAAAGGTAAAAACCTTCAAGAAGAAACAACAATGTTAAAAAAGTCAATGATGAATGAATTTTACAATGGCTTTCTTTTCAACAACAATGTCTGTATCCTTTAAACCCAATAGTTTCAATTTCAATTCGTTGAGTGAACACTTGCCAAAATATTCTTCTGCGACTGAATTCGTTAATGTCACTGTCATTGTGGGGTCTGTTAAATCAATTATGAACTTTTTATGGTAGCAGCTCGAGTCATTCTTGATTCGATCAACTAGAAATTCTGTTGAGCATGTTAATCGTGTGCATTTATAGAGGCCGGCCCTGGCACGATTTCATGCTTGGCTCGGCAATTTCTGCAGGATACATATTGATCGACTTTATGGATTCAAAGATTGGAGAGAATATTACATTTTCTTGTTGCTCTTGAGAGTCAAGGCGGACTGCCATTGGATCAAAAGTTACATCCACATCGATGGATAAGTAGCATAGAGAGGACCGTCTGATATCAGAGCTTGTTTCATCTTGTCAGGACGTTGACACCCATCTTTTTCATAAATATTTCTTTGGATTCACTAGCAAACTTGACCCTTCCCTTAACTGATAACGCCAAACCATCTTCTTGTCTATCTTGAATCGCTACTTCATCACAATCGTCAAAACTGAATGTTGCAGCGGTCGTCGGTGTGGTAATGCTTGAATACGAATTGAAAACACATCACGACCAACACCAAGATTGATCTGAAGAAGTTCTTTGTTATGAAATTCATCGAAAAATTGTTGGCGAACAGCACAGCACGTATTTGTCTGTGATTACTTACGATAATGTTATAAAAATCTGTGCTTGCTACCTTCAGATGAACTGTAAAATAGTTCCTTGTTCTTGCTTGATTGGCTTTGGTTGGTGTCACAACGCCAACAAAACCAACAATATCTGAAAAGTTAAAACACAAATTTACCCTAGTCGTACTAATTTTCGCTGTTTTGGCCATTTTTAGACGGATTTCTTTCAATTTCCTAGGGTTTTTTGAAGAATTATCAAAATATCATATTTCGCGGGTACTAATTTTCGCGAATTAGCCAAAAACCGCGAAAAGCGCGAAAATTAGTACGATTAAAGTAACTAACTGAAAATATATAGGTCTATGTATGACCAGGTATTTTACACTTCCTAATTTTTCTTGTACTTCTGACAGATTCTGTCCTTTCAACAGTTCATTTCTTTTACCCTTGACAGGCAATTTAAGAACACTATGTAAAGTCTTTCCTGAAATATTAAAAGCTGCAATCCCAAAAAGGGCTGTAACAACGCATCTTTCTTTGAAAAAGTATCGTAATCTGTCAATAAGAAAGCTTTTTCCACAAACTCCACGACCAGTTATGATCATGAATATTTGCTCATCTTTCCCTCTATCAATATTTGTTATGATGTTGTATGCCTTCTTCTGTTTCTCATTTAACTTTAAGCGATTGGCCTCTTCGATATCATCATCAAAGGATAATGTGTCAAGAGTAAAGTTTTTCTTCCTCGAGTTTATCCAGGATGCTGGCATTTCCTTTTTCAAATCTATATTGATCACTGTATTTTTGCCAATAATCATTGTCAGACAATTGACCACCACTTGATCTATCTCATTTTAATAATTGGAAGTCTGATAAAAGCATTCAGTCCTCTTTCCAAATTTTCTTCAGGTTCAGATTCCTCATCACTGGGACTTCCAAAGAAGACTGAATTTTCTACATTTTCAAGCTCTTGAATATGTTTTGGAACCACAGCTTCAGCGTCATCCGACTGTAAGAATTCTGCCCATGCATTCAAAAAATCCGTCTCCGATGGATATTCAGTACCCAATAAAATATTTATATCTCTGGACCAAACCTTGTATTTGATCAAATTAGTTTTACAATAAAGAGGGTAGTTGTTATTTTAGGGACAGTAGCGAAAACTTGGAATCACCCTTAAAACAACAGCTTTTTTATGTCTCACTAGAGAGTCTTTGACAACAACATAATGCGGGAAAAGCCTATATTTGGGTTGGAAGAATTTTCAGTTTTGCCTAAGGGGGTCACATGACCAAAAATCCGCCATTATGGATACCAGGCGAGAAATCCAGGTGGCCCAGAAGCTTAAAATATTCTTATTACAATAAATAACAAGAAAAACCCCCAAAAAGTTAGTCCACCAAATGGATAAGATACTTCCCGGCTCTTACCTGTCTATAGAGTCCGATATGGAACCGTTCAGCTTGTTTATGTTGCCTCCGGCGTTTATTATTTTCCAATCTGACAAAACGTCCTTCTTTCCGTGGTGCGCCATAACCGTCGGCGGAATCATCTTTAATATGAAAGGAGAGTCGTAACCGTTCAAATTGTGAACAAAAACACGGGTCTTTGGTAAACCTCTTTCGTAACATATTATGTTGCAATTGTGATGTGCAAGTCCGACAGGCTTATCATCTGGAAAGTAATGGTTGTGGTGAATCACCAAAGACGTGAAATACATGTATTCAAACTTACACTTGTCTTTGAAAAAGACGTCGTCTGGTTTGGACGAGAGCCTTGACTTTATCAAAGTGTTCGCGTAACTTCCCTCGGACGTTTCGTCACTCTTTTTTAATGCCTTTGAAAAAAATCGTAACTCCATCAGATACTTTGGAAACATCTCACAAAACGATTCCAAAAGCACTTCTTTCAAGTGGTTTGTTCTCTTTTGAAAGTTTTTAGCTTGAAGTTTTTTCAAACAGCTTTCGTCTTCGACATCATCATCACTGCAACTAACTCCGTCGTTTTCGTAAACTTTCTTTAAGGATTCTATCAAAGGGAAAGAAGACGAGGTCACGTCAATAGACTCAAACCTTTCGATTATTGTCTTGGGAGAATAGTTATTGTTGGATAAACTTTCTCGTTCGACATCATCATCACCATCCTCCTCGTCAATGTCAACGTTTAAAAGTCCGACCAACTCCATCACACCCTCAAACAAATACGTGAAATTTTCTTCGTCGATTGGAAAAAATATTCGATCGATTCCTTTTCGCTTTCGCTCTTTTTAAAAAAGAAAAATGACGTCTTCAAAAGATAAAGAAAGCTTTCTTCTGTTTGAGTCAAAACACTTCAAAAGCTCCTTCAAGGCGATGCGAAACTACAAATAATTGTAAAGCACGTCCAAAAGAGTTTCCAACTCTGAGTTGGAGTACGACTGAGTCATTTCCCACATTGACTTTGGTACCATTTTGACTTTTTGTTCTGGTCTTGTTATCTTGTAATCTACTTCAAACTTGTGAGTTGCCTCTCGAAACGACTCGTCAGCCTCGCATTTTTCCTCAAATTTTGTGTTTGGAATAAATGGTATCTTCTTTACCACATTTTTCTTTCAAAAAAAGATTCAAATTTTGTTTGTACAGAAATAAATATTTGACGGCAAAGATTTTAATTTCGCTCTTCACGTACTATTTATTTCTACCTTTCCAAACAGAAAAGTGAGGAAGTATCATTTTATGAGAAGGAAATTTATGTTTCAGAGTGAAAACTTTGTCGTTATTATCGTCATCTCCATCGTCGTCATCATCGTCACTATCGTCTTCTTTTAAAATCGCCACTCCGTCAACAATGGTCCACTCTTCTTTTTTTCCTTTAACGTCATCGTCATCGTCTTCATCAAACGTGTCGTCGTGTCGTCGTCTCCCTTTTCATTTCGTTCGCATACGTAGTCCAAAGCATCAGAGTGTTCCCAATGATAAGCTTCGTTGGACAACTTTTTCTTTTCAAAATCTTTATCAATCTCTTCAAAACGTTGTTTCAAATGTGACTTGTCAAATCTGCCTTTTTTCGAAATCTCATTTTTCATTTCGACGAGAGCCTTAAATCCATCGTCATCCTTTTTCTTTGCCCTAGAAAAATTCATTTCGTGCCATTTTTCAAGATACAAAATGTACTGAGGATCCAGCTTAAAATTACATATTGCACAATTTAGCTCTTGATGGTCTTTAAAAACTTTGACCGAATCAGACTCTTGATAGAACGCTTGAATCCGAACGTTGTCTCGACCTCGTTTGCTGCTGCGTTTTCGTTTTCGTCTTCGTTTAAATTTGTGTCGGTAATAATTCTCAAACGTCGTTTAGGCTGCTCGCATTCCATCTTTTTCAAATGAACAACATAATTTTCACGAACATAATTCAAACGTTCAAAATGTGACATTTTGAGCAGTTTCTTTTGTTTTATCAAAACATACTTTTGAAAGACGTATATTCAAGCTTGAAACAGTTCCATGAAGTAGATCCCAAACTTAATACACGCCAACGTTCTTGCTTCTATCAACGTTCTTCGCGAAATGTTAAGTTTTGCGTTGATGTGATCTTTGTTGGTGCGATAACTTTCATCACACTCCATTTCAACAATTTCCAATTCCTCTTCGAGTTCTGTTTTTTTCGTTTTTGATTTTACGAATTTGTCCATGGCTGTTCGAAAAATGTTGACTGCCGTCTTTACGGGATTTAACTCTTCCACTGTAAAAAACCTATTCATTAGCCAATCGCGAATGGGTATTTTCATGATTTCTGCATTGCTCATCGACACGTTTTTGTAGAGTAAAAGAGACTTTTCGGGGTTTGGCCTGAAATAAATCGTGGCAGTGAGCGCTGTCATAAACATCTGTGCTGACTTTTGTTGGTCTTCTTTATACATTTCTCCGTTTACTCTAATTCTCCTCTGCAACTCGTCCACACAAGCGGATTCCGTGTCTAGACCACATATCAACGGACATTTTAGAGTGGTGGTAAACTCTTTAAAATTTTCTAATACGTTTTGATTGCTGAAACTTATGGATCCGACACTAGAACCACTGCAAGTTGTTATGTGGGCGACAAACCTTTGCTTTTTCACGTACACCGCACAACAAGCGTTGCACACAAAAGTTTTAATCCAACCCATAATTCTTAGGCTCAACTTTTCGTTCTTCAAATCTTTTTTGTCAAAAAAAGACAATCGACAATTCCCTTCTCGGTCAGCTCACACTTTTCGGCCAATTCTTCTAACGAAAGAGAATCTTTTACGTACTGGTGATTGATTAAACACAATTGGCCGACGTTCAAAAGAAGACTACAGTGAACCAAAGTTTTCGTTTCTTTCGACAACACGAGTGGAAAAGTGTCCGCGTGAGTTTTGGGTTGGTGAGTGTTACTGACGTGGGCAAAGGTGACAGCTCCGATCGTTCTACGTGTGCTGACCTTTTCTTTGGTGGAGTTTAAATTAAAAAGCACTTTTCGTTCATCAAAAAGATACAAATTAAAATATATGAAAATATCGTTTTCGCTCAAAACGTCCTCCATGTCTTTCATTTTGATCATTATGTTTTTTTCGTTAACGTTAGGGTCTAAAAATGAATTTTGAAAGACTGCATCCGGAACCTTTTTTATTCCTATCGGTTCTCCAAACTTTTCAATGAAAGAACAAGGTTTCTCGATCAAATTGGCCCTTTCCAACATGTTCTTAGTCAAAAATTGTTCTATGGGTATGTTATTGACAATTCGATACACATAAATGACTATCGAACCAATTACTGATTTCAAAAAACAATTTCCCTTTAAATCGACCTCCTCAGGAGCTATATCAATCTAAAAAAATAAAAAAACACAGGTAAACAAATGAATTTAAATAATTTTTTTAATATTCTTTTAAAAATTTTTCCTATAATACAACAAAACAATCACCGCAAAAAAGAGTTAACTTTAAAATATGTACAATCAAACACCGCTAAAATAAATTCAAAAAAAAATAAGATTAACGTCGTTTTGACGACTTTAACGTGTAATAAGGTGAAAACCTCTTTTTATCTTTTACCTGAAAGTCTAAAGTGTTATTTGCTTTTTCTTTATCGAGTCTTTTCTTAAGCTTTTTACGTGTTTCATCAGCGAAAGAAGCGTCACTTCCCTTGTGAACTATTCGATACGAATCGTCAATTTTAGAAACCAAATAAGGTTTTCCTTTAGAATCTCGTTTTACCCTTTCCTTTTTGTCTGACGAAGAAGACGACGACGACGACGACGAGCTTTTAGATTTTGATGATGACGGTTTTACAACAACAACAGATGAAGGTGTTTGTTTCTTATGTTGTTGTTTTGGGTGTTGAAAATCCTCATCTAAGTCATCTTCACAATGAATGTCTAAAGCATCGTCGTCCTTTTTAAACGATGCTGTCGGTGGAGGTGGTGGTAGTTGTGAAGACGTAGTCTTTTTCTTTGGTTGTAATTTTCTCGCCGGTTGAGGGGTTGGTGGTGGTGGTGGTGGTGAAGGGGCTGGTAAATCATCGTCACTTTCAGAATCGTCACTACTCCCGTCGTCGTCGTCGTCATCCTCCTCTTCCTCGTCACTGGACACGTTTTGAATATCTTCCATGTATTTAATTGCAGACATGTTCTCCTTGTTTCGAGCCAAATCTTCGGCAGTAATGGTGGTTGACATCATTTCTATTTCACTCAAAGCGTCTTCAGGAGATTTGTTTTCATCCATCAAACACTTTTTAGCCATGTTAATTTGTGACTTGTTAAAAACATCATTTGGATCGATCGACAATTTACTTTTCGTAAACGACGAAGACGAGGTCGTCGGCGGTGGTAAATATGTCGATAATGATAATGGTGTTGTTGCTGGTTGAGGTGGTGGAGGTGGTAATTTTGGTGAGTTGGTGATATCGAAAAGATAATGTCTTCTTCATTGTTGTCGACAACAGCAGTTGTTATCTATAAAAAAATTTAATAAAATAAAATAAATAAGTATCAATCATCGTCAATCGTCAATCAAACACAAAAAAATTAAAATTAAAATAATAAATACCTTACCTTTGGCTTTTTTTCAACTGGAAGAAATTCTGATAATGTTTGTTGTTTCGTTTACCTCTTTTTTCGTGGTGGGCCTTTGACCAATTTTGGCTCATTGACTTCAGTTGATGTTGATGTGTTGTTTTGTTGTTGAGCTTCAACTTATTTTTCACGTCCAAAACTTTTTTGTTATTCGTCTTTGTTGGTTTAAATGTATAGCCTTTACGGGTGCTTGTGGTATCGCATTAGCAATAGATCCTCCTCCCATGGGCGGTGTTGTCAAAATTGTTGGTTTTGGGGCAGATGAAGTGGGTGCTTTCTCATCCGTTATAATAACATCGTCGTCGTCTACAACAATATTATTATTTTCGCTCACTTCTACAACGTCGTCTCCTCCATCATCTTTGTCGTCATCATCGTCTTCACAGCCACCACCACCGCCACCAACATCAAAAATCAATTCGCTTTTGTCCAACATATCATCGTCGTGAAGATTTTGCATTTCCAAAACGCGTCGTGAATCAACGCTTTGTCCGGAGCTTCTAACTGTGGCAATACTGTGAGAGAATTGAAGTGTAAAGAATTTGGTAAATTACACGTTTTCTTAACGTTACGTCTCATCTAGCGTTTCAATTCTTTCGTATCCTTCAAACAGTTGTAAACTTCCATGAATATCATTCCTATCTTGTCTGCTTTGTATTTCATTCTATTGATTTTCGTTTGTTCAATTTGATCGAAAAAATGTCTTCGTCCTCGTATCAATCTAGGTGTAAAAGAATGACCATGATTATTTTTTTCACCTATAATGGTGACTGTAGGAGAAACAACTCTCCTCAAATGCCACGCACTGCCAACTACATTAAACGATCCATAAACTTTTGCATTAATATTACTCATACAAAATTCGTATAGAGAATCACCATAAGATACTTCTCCTTCTTGAAAATGTGAATAGTGAAGTATTTTATAGTTCGCATTTTGACTATTTCTCATTTCTGACCACTTTTGTCCTTTAAAAAATCTCTCAATAGAGTGTTTTTGTCGTTGATTTTCGTCTTCTAATTGATCAAAATAATCATCCACGTCGTCATCCAGCTTTCTGAAAAATTCATCCCTTACAAATTCCACTGACATTTCAATTAGTACACTCGCTTTACTGTCTCTTTTCAACTTTTCAATAGTTGGACCACTACGGCGACGACTACGTCGACGGCGGCGACGATGTTTTTTGTTTCATCTACGTTTTTCTTCTTAAATTAAAAAAAAAAATTTCAAACAAAACTTTTTGAACTTCCACAAACACACCATAAGCTTCAAAGGACAATATGAAATCGTTAGAATCCAAAGTTTCCAAAACGTCATCTCTGATTTGAATTTTAAACTTGCCTATAATCATGTCTGCTTCTGCACCGTCACTAATATATTTCATAACAAAACTTTTCGATAAAAGTTTTGCTCCTCCGTCAAAAACTTGTCTAACACTGGCGTCGTCGTCGTCGTCGTCCTTCGACACCGCCATAGCAGTCGATGAAACTTCAAAATTTATAAACGTATTATAGTTGTTTAAGAAAAATTCTATTTGTTCTATTGATGACATGAGTTTGTCCTCTCTATCAGAACCTTTGTTTCCCATTAGGTCATCCGCCCCAACGTTAATCATCTTTCGATACAACAACTCTTTAATTTCATCCTTGTTAAACTTTTCCTTTTTTCAAATAAAGTCGTCGTACAAAACTTGACTTTTAAGTTTCTGCACTAAACTAATTGGAAGCAATTGTCTTTCAAACCTTTGGGTTTCGTTAAGTTTTTTAAAAGGTGGGTTAAAACGCAAGTCTAGATACCTTCCAATCAATTTATTGGTAACGTTGACTTTGTGAACGTCCACATAATGCTTTTTCAATTCATCCAAATATTTATACTTCTTGTTGTTTGTACATATTGCACACTTGACTCCACCAACAATTCCTCCTCGTTTGGATGATGAAGGTTGTATGTTTAGTGGCTCATTTTTCTCATCCATGATTTTTTTTACTTTTATTTTTCACTAAAAATATAGAAAAACAGAAATTTATAACTTCAATAATTCAAATTAAAAAAAAAAAAAAAACACCTTTTTATATTTCAAATAAAAAAAATAATCATACGAAGTTTACTTCAAAATATTAAAAACATCCTTATTTTTAACATAATGAAATTTTTTAGACCGACACCAAACACATTTTTCTGATTTTATAACCATTTTTTTACATTGCTCACAAAGCAACTGTCCACAACAGACAGCAAAATAAATGGCCAAATTAAAAGTACAAACTATGCATTTCCAACTTTCAACTTCTTTTAAGAAATTCTATTTCTATTTCGATTATTTCAAAGTCTTTTTTCAATTGTTTTCTTTTCAATCTTTCAGTTCGCTCTATTAAACTATCGTCAGATCAATTAAAGCCTCAACTGAACACAAAAGACGAGTATAGAAGCCGTACATTAGTAGTCAAGTTTTAATTGTAGTTTTTTTATTCTTTTATTGTTTGTTGTCACATGGGATTTTCCTTAGTAGCAACAATTTTATTGCATATTATATTTTTTTTTTGCATTAGCATTTTCATTTCTCACTTTTTTCTGTAAGCTTATGGTTGTTTTCACTGTAGATATGTGAACATATACATTTTTATCGGAGATTTTTATAATCTTGTTTTTATTGAATTTTAGACCTGAAGATGATCAATAGATCGAAATATATCGTCAAAAAATAAAATAATTGCTCGTTGTTGGTTAATTGAAAAATATATCGTCAGAAGACCCATAATTTTCGTCCCACCACTCTTCAAAGTAAGTAGTGCTGTTGGTGTTTTGGTTTGGCATATTTAAATGTTTTTTTAATTTTTAACTAAAAATAAAACAAAAATAAAAAAAGAAGAGCTCAAATGACCTACACCTCAAAAAATAAAAACAAAAAAAGACTACATTCATTTATTATGTTTCACAATGTGTAAATGAAAAAAATTGAATATTAAAAACACTAGTTTTCAAAAAGTTTTTGCGAAAGTGTCTGTTACCACCAATACCAAAATAAATGATTGCTAAGTGGTGTACTGGATAAACACATTTTTCCCTGATAATGAAATTCCCATACTCATCTTCTACATCAAAAGACGATCTGTACTTTGTGCTCAATGGGGTACATGTCATTTGTGAATTTCCGTTAAACCACCCCTGACGATAAAAATTCAAAATACTTCTAGTATTATAACCAAAAGCTCCCCCAATCATTCTCTTTTCAAATTTATTTGTAAAATAGTCTTAGAAAGCCAAGCGTCTTTAAGACTTTTATGTGGACCCTCAAAAGCTGTAACGTTCATATCCGAATGTTGACACATGTACACGTACAAAGAATGAAAATACAAGAACACACAAAATGTTCCAACATACCAAAAAGGTTCCTTTGAGTTTCCTTCGCCAAATTTTAACATCTTTAAACAAAACTTCTCATCAGACAAAGTAACAAAAGTAAAAAGAATTGCCCAAACCCATCAAAATAGCGATCAGCATAATAAAACATATTTAAAAAAACAACTTTACTCAACTTAAAAACCCGACAAAAATTCATAAAATTAACAATATTACCATCACCACCAGCACCACCAACATAAAAACTCCTTTTTTTAAAATCAACATAAAAACCAAAACAAACGCTTAAGAAAGAATTCTCCATCAAAAACAAAGCACCATACAATTTCACAACATGAGGTCTACCAAAATCACTTCCTTCAGATCCGACATTTTTATTAACATAATAAAAATTGTGATTTGGAAAACAAAAATCAAATTCTCCATGTCCATAAAAACCCAAATCTCTAAACACACCTTTCTCAAGTTCGGTTAATTGGTCATACTGAAATTTGTTTTTAGGAAATTTAACTTCCATACCACCACACAAGTATGTATGGGCTCTCTCTGATTTGGAATAATTTTCGTCTTGCTCATGACAACAACTCTGTATTAAAAACGTTGACAAATCTTTTCTTGCCAGTGCAAACCTTACTCTTATTGTGTTCATTGCAATGTCATATTTGGCCAATATAAAAATGACGATTTGATACTTCTATCGCTTTTTCTTCAGTTGGTGGGATGTACCGTCCATTTAAAGCATAAAAAACTTGAGGAGGACTGCCATTTTCAGATTCTTCTAAACAATATCGTTTAAAAGGCTTCCTTTCGTTACGATAAATTATTCGCCCAATCGCTTGTCCTTTATCGTTTAACAAGGTGGAAAGTCTATAAACAAAATTGACTGACCAATGTTCCTGTCCTTTAAAAGCAATCAAACCCTTGGCAAAAGCCGTTCCATAATAAATCGTCTCCTTATAAATGTAAGGTACTGGAAAAAACATAGGAAAACGATGTTCTGACGGGCGTAAAATATCTTGAAAAGTCCCACATTTTCTTGATAGTAATAGACGAACCAGTCTTCCGCTCGACGTCCCCAAATGTCATAAAGTTCATTTACGTTAGGCAAAAGATCAAAATTTCGATCGAGCGGTACAATGGCCAACTGATCCCCTTTATGATAGTCTAAACGATGATAAACAACGCAATAGCAACACAAAGGATAAAAAAAACCAACATTTGAATAATTTTTTTTTAACAATAAAGACATTGACAAATATCTAAACGTAGTTAAATAAACGTTGATCATGTGCGTTGGATAATCGTTGAACTCAAACTTACTCTCTTCATATTTCGAAACATTAGTTAAAGAAAAACAAAAACCTAAACCTTCATTCCGAACAAATTCGCCCGCCGTTTCTTTTACTGAACGCTTAGTACCAATCAAATAATCCAAAAAATCAAAGTCTTCACCATCACACGAAATCTCTTCAAATGAAATGCCACAAGTGTCTGGCAATTTCTTCTCAACAACGATTGAAAGAAAATCAACGGCTTCTAAAATGTGATAAAGAAATATTAATTAACAAAAAAAATAGTAAAAAAAATGTTCAATCAAAATTTTGTTTTAGTTCCTTTCTCTTGGCTAATAAATTGTGCCAAACATTTCTTATAGTGTGTTTCAACATCTATAATTCGAGAATCATCACAAGTTTCGGTTTCCATTAATTTTTGGAAACCATCTACCCTTTCGTCCACAGTGAGATATTTTTCCCAGCCAAATAATTTATTTGTATATTTGTTGTCAAGGAGAAGCTTCACAGGGACCGTTTGATTATTGTTATCTTTCTTGTTCTTTTTCTTAGTGACGTACTTTTCCTTAATGTGATAAGGCACACACAAAAATGAACCAACCAAACGATCGATATGGTCGTAAAAAGATTTATAACGCTCAGGCAAAGATAATTTAGAGATTCTCTTTTCGAAATCAACTTCCTCGCCTGAGGAACTAATCCTTTTCATGTTGGACTTATCGAAATCGTAAATCCATTGTACGGTACAAACGATTCCCTCTCGTTTTGGATTACCGTCGTCGTCTGTGACAAAAGTGATTATAGTGGCACCGGTTATAACGGCCAAAATATTTAATGGCCAATCTTCCTTCGCCATTATATCTTGTCGAGGGGCGTCACTAGATTGCTCAGGAGTAATTTCGTCAAAATCGAAAGATTGAAGTTTGTCTCTTCGAGTGGCCACTTGTTTCTTAGCCTTATTGACAATTTCTAGTTGTTTAGTTGAAGTGGATTGTTTTTCCCCATATTTGCTGAGTCGATGTTTTACGTTATTTCGCTCAACTTTTCTCGACGAAGAAGGTTGTTTCTTACCTTCAATAGACGTCTTCACTTTGGATTTTGTACTGCTTTGACGTTTGTTAGGTCTTGGTTGAGGGTTCTTTGCATATTTGGTTACTTTTGGTGGGGGTGGTGGAGGAGGTAAGTCGTCTTCTTCGCTCTCCTCTTCATCAACGTAGTCATCGATTTCATCATCTTCATCGTCATCATTTACGTTGTCTTCATTGTTTTCTACTTCTCCTTCGACCAACTCTCCATCTTCATCTATGGCGTCTTCGTCATCGTCAACTTCAACGTCATCATCTTCCAAAACGTCGTCTTCAAACGGCAATTGGCTGTTTTCTTTGTTCGGGTGATGGTCAGTTTCGTTATCACTGTCAACCTCATCTGATGTTGATTTTCGTTTGGTAGCTCGTTTCTTTCCTCCGTTAACCATTTTTTGTAATGTTATTATTATTTCTTCTATAGAAATAAAAAAAAAATAAGAATAAAATATAAATAACAACAACAACAACAACAATAGCGTTATTACTTTATATTAACATTCAAATGGCTCTGTTTAAAAGACGTTCTATTTTTTTGTTTGAAAGGTACTAGACGAAACTTTTCCCAATCAAAATAGAAGCTTTTAAGTTGATCTCTCTCTTCTTTTCAAAAAAGATTGATAAAAAAGTTCAAAAAACATATCTTTTTATAGCAAAATTTTGTAAAATTACATAAAACAATAAAATACGAATCAGCCAATCAGTCTTTGCAAAAAAACACATTCTCAAATCATGTTAAGTTTTCGACCAATCAAAAATTACTAGCTCGAAAAAAATAGATTATTAAAAAACATAATTATTATTTAAAAACTTTAATTAATTTAAAAAGCAATTAAAAAGTTTGCCAAAAAAACTAGTTAAATGTTAATTGACAACTTCTCCTCTTTTTTTTTTAATTGCTCAAAACTTCTAATTAACTTTGTTGTATGAAGACATTTTTTAACCTTTACATCAATAGAGAAAAAGTCATGTGTTTTTTTCTATCTCTCACACACTATCAAAAAAACTAGTTAAATGTTAATTGACAACTTCTCCTCTTTTTTTTAATTGTAAAGTGTCATTTAATGCTCACTCGACATTTCCCCAGCCGTCAAAGGATCGAATGTTATTTGTCTTCCTTTATTTGATTTGTCCTTTGATTCGTTTTTTAAACATGATTTGCCAGGAGTGGCTACTGATGGAACTGATGGTTCTGTTGGTGTTTCTGGTTTGAAAGATGACAATTTTATTGGACCAGGGTCATTTGCATGACTCTTCGTTTCTTCAATGAATCTAGTTTGTGCTGTGGTTAGTCCTGATTCGTTTTTACTGGTACTTGGTCCTGGTTCTGATACGTTTCCACTGGTACTTGAAGACATAGACATTAAAGGAATCGCCGTTGGATCTTTGCCTCTCCTTCGATTTATTTTCTCCTGAGCGATGTTTTGAATTTGTCTATTACATAGAGCTCTGATTAAGTAACGTCCAAATCTTGGGCAACAGTAGTTGATCAGAATGACGAAGAAGATGATTGAAATGCCGGAC
Organism: Clytia hemisphaerica; assembly: GCF_902728285.1. Classification (NCBI taxonomy): domain Eukaryota; kingdom Metazoa; phylum Cnidaria; class Hydrozoa; order Leptothecata; family Clytiidae; genus Clytia; species Clytia hemisphaerica. The sequence continues at coordinate 20,612 of NW_027104414.1, read as the reverse complement.
GTAAATGCAAGAACGTAGGTAAGCAAGAGGCACTTAGGGTCAGGTGATCCATCATCATCCATTTTTATTTGCGTTTCACGTTAATCTTAAAGAAAATAATGAGAACGTAAGTTTGAATACATAAATAGCTGATAATAATAATAACAATGGTAACATTATTTCGTTTCTCTAATTGGTGTAAAATGTGATTGATTCAGCTCTAACAATGTACAGACATCACCCATATCCTTCACCCGTGAAATGGCAACGTAGCTTACGCCGGGGCCAGCGAAAGTTTCTTCAAATACAAGTGTTATGATGTTAACCACCCCCAATGTAAAAGCCAGTTCGACTACATATCCGTGTTCGTAAAAGTGTAGAATTATGTTGTTAACGTCTTGTCTCAAAGAAAATGTGTGTGCTTTTGAATTCTTAATAAAAACGTTCGAATATTTTCTCGCGCTTTTAGAACGTTCGAAATGTACAAAAATACCTCACGTTGCGTTTTAGAAAGCTGATATTGTTTTAAAGGCTATTTTCAAACGGTTATAATCTCATGTAGAATTATAAAAAAGAATTCAAATTTTGAAGATTGTTTCATCTTAATAAAGAAAAAGGAAACCCACAGTTCTAATTGCCAAAGATGTTCAATGACGATAAAATGGGGTAGCAAAGTACTCAAAATTCCAGAAATTATAAATCACTTAAGGTTTAACTAGTTTAATCATAAATTTGGATGCTATTTAAATGGGTTTTCTGAACTAATATGACTCCGTAACTTATAAAGTGTCATTTAATGCTCACTCGACATTTCCCCAGCCGTCAAAGGATCGAATGTTATTTGTCTTCCTTTATTTGATTTGTCCTTTGATTCGTTTTTCAAACATGATTTGCCAGGAGTGGCTACTGACGGAAATGATGGTTCTGTTGGTGTTTCTGGTTTCAAAGATGTCAATTTTTGGACCATTTTCGTTTCTACTGGTACTTGGTCCTGGTTCTGATACGTTTCCACTGGTACTTGAAGGCATAAACATTAAAGGAATTGCCGTTGGATCTTCGCCTCTCCTTCGATCTATTTTCTCCTGAACGATATCTTGAATTTGTCTATTACATAGAGCTCTGATCAAGCAACGTCCAAATCTTGGGCAAAAGTAGTTGATCACAATGACGAAGAAGATGATTGAAATGCCGGACGTAAATGCAAGAACGTAGGTAAGCAAGAGCCACTTAGGGTCAGGTGATCCATCATCATCCATTTTTATTTGCGTTTGACGTTGTTCTTAAAGAAAATAATGAGAACGTGAGTTTGAATACATAAATAGCTATTAATTAACTCTCAAAGATTCAAGGACATAGTACATTTATTATAAAATTGCGTGGATACATTTACAAGTTCAGTAAGTAAAATTGATAATGATAAGAATGGTTACATTATTTCGTGTCTCTAATTGGTGTAAAATGTGATTGATTCAGCTCTAACAATGTACAGACGTCATCCATATCCTTCACCCGTGAAATGGCAACGTAGCCTACGCCGGGGCCAGCGAAAGTTTCTTCAAATACAAGTGTTATGATGTTAACCACCCCCAATGTAAAAGCCAGTTCGGCTACATATCCCTGCTCGTAAATGTGTAGAATTATGTTGTTAACGTCTTGTCTCAAAGAAAATGTGTGTGCTTTTGAATTCTTAATAAAAACGTTCAAATTTTTTCTTGCACTGTTAGAACGTTCGAAATGTACAAAACGTTCGAAAATACCTCACGTAGCGTTTTAGAAAGCTGATATTGTTTTGAAGGCTATTTCCGAACGGTTATAATCTCATGTAGAATTATCAAAAATAACTCAAATTTTGAAGATTGTTTCATCTTAACAAAGCAAAAGGAAACCCAAAGTTCTAAGTGCCAAAGATGTTTAATGACGATAAAATGGGGCGCCAAAGCACTCAAAGTTCCAGAAATTATAAATCACTTAAGGTTTAAGTAGTTTAATCATAAATTTGGATACTATTTACATGGGTTTTCTGAACTAATATGACTCTGTAACCTATAAAGTGTCATTTAATGCCCCTGACATTTCCCATGCCGTCAAACGATCGAATGTTATCTGGGTTCCTTTATTTGATTTGTCCTTTGATTCGTTTTTCAAACATGATTTACCAGGAGTGGCTACTGATGGAACTGATGGTTCTGTTGGTGTTTCTGGTTTGAAAGATGTCAATTTTATTGGACCAGGGTCATTTGCATGTCTCTTCGTTTCTTCAATGAATCTAGTTTGTGCTGTGGTTAGTCCTGATTCGTTTCTAACGGTACTTGGTCCTGGTTCTGATACGTTTCCACTGGTACTTGAAGGCATAGACATTAAAGGAATCGCCGTTGGATCTTCGCCTCTCCTTCGATTTATTTTCTCCTGAACGATGTCTTGAATTTGTATATTACATAGAGCTCTGATTAAGCAACGTCCAAATCTTGGGCAAAACTAGTTGATCACAATGACGAAGAAGATGATTGAAATGCCGGACGTAAATGCAAGGACGTAGGTAAGCAAGAGGCACTTAGGGTCAGGTGATCCATCATCATCCATTTTTATTTGTGTTTGACGTTAATCTTAAAGAAAATAATGAGAACGTAAGTTTGAATACATAAATAGCTATTAATTAACTCTCAAGGATTCAAGTACATAGTACATTTATTATAAAATTGCGTGGATACATATACAAGTTCAGTAAGTAAAATTGATAATAATAATGGTTACATTATTTCGTGTCTCTAATTGGTGTAAGATGTGATTGATTCAGCTCTTACAATGTACAGACATCATCCATATCCTTCACCCGTGAAATGGCAACGTAGCCTACGCCGGGGCCAGCGAAAATTTCTTCAAATACAAGTGTTATGATGTTAACCACCCCCAATGTAAAAGCCAGTTCGACTACATATCCGTGTTCGTAAAAGTGTAGAATTATGTTGTTAACGTCTTGTCTCAAAGAAAATGTGTGTGCTTTTGATTTCTTAATTAGAAAGGTTTGAATATTTTCTCGCACTTTAAGAACGTTCAAAAGTGATTTTTAATGAGGTACGAAATGTACAAAACGTTCGAAAATACCTCACGTGGCATTTTACAAAGCTGATATTGTTTTAAAGGCTATTTTCAAACGGTTATAATTTCATGTAGAATTATCAAAAAGAATTCAAATTTTGAAGATTGTTTCATCTTAATAAAGAAAAAGGAAACCCAAAGTTCTAAGTGCCAAAGATGTTTAATGACGATAAAATGGGGCGCCAAAGTACTCAAAATTCCAGAAATTATAAATCACTTAAGGTTTAAGTAGTTTAATCATAAATTTGGATGCTATTTACATGGGTTTTCTGAACTAATATGACTCCATAACCTATAAAGTGTCATTTAATGCCCTTGACATTTCCCATGCCGTCAAAGGATCGAATGTTATCTGGGTTCCTTTATTTGATTTGTCCTTTGATTCGTTTTTCAAACATGATTTACCAGGAGTGGCTACTGATGGAACTGATGGTTCTGTTGGTGTTTCTGGTTTGAAAGATGTCAATTTTATTGGACCAGGGTCATTTGCAATTCTCTTCGTTTCTTCAATGAACCTAGTTTGTGCTGTGGTTAGTCCTGATTCGTTTCTAACGGTACTTGGTCCTGGTTCTGATACGCTTCCACTGGTACTAGAAGGCATTGACATTAAAGGAATCACCGTTGGATCTTCGCCTCTCCTTCGATTTATTTTCTCCTGAACGATGTTTTGAATTTGTCTATTACATAGAGCTCTGATTAAGTAACGTCCAAATCTTGGGCAACAGTAGTTGATCACAATGACGAAGAAGATGATTGAAATGCCGGACGTAAATGCAAGAACGTAGGTAAGCAAGAGGCACTTAGGGTCAGGTGATCCATCATCATCCATTTTTATTTGCGTTTCACGTTAATCTTAAAGAAAATAATGAGAACGTAAGTTTGAATACACAAATAGCTGATAATAATAATGGTAACATTATTTCGTTTCTCTAATTGGTGTAAAATGTGATTGATTCAGCTCTAACAATGTACAGACATCATCCATATCCTTCACCCGTGAAATGGCAACGTAGCCTACGCCGGGGCCAGCGAAAGTTTCTTCAAATACAAGTGTTATGATGTTAACCACCCCCAATGTAAAAGCCAGTTCGACTACATATCCGTGTTCGTAAAAGTGTAGAATTATGTTGTTAACGTCTTGTCTCAAAGAAAATGTGTGTGCTTTTGAATTCTTAATAAAAATGTTCGAATATTTTCTCGCGCTTTTAGAACGTTCGAAATGTACAAAATGTTCGAAAATACCTCACGTGGCATTTTACAAAGCTGATATTGTTTTAAAGGCTATTTTCAAACGGTTATAATTTCATGTAGAATTATCAAAAAGAATTCAAATTTTGAAGATTGTTTCATCTTAATAAAGAAAAAGGAAACCCAAAGTTCTAAGTGCCAAAGATGTTTATTGACGATAAAATGGGGTAGCAAAGTACTCAAAGTTCCAGAAATTATAAATCACTTAAGGTTTAAGTAGTTTAACCCTATTATTATCAGGCTTTTTCGGATTTTGTATTCTCAAGGGGGGGTGTTTTCCACCAGCGTTGCATAACTTTTGATCTATAAAAGATATGGACTTGAAATTTGGCATAAATGTTCTCTACCATAAAAGGAGTTTATAGAAAAAAATTTGGGTTGATGACGTCATCATAAAGGTGCTGACGTCATCACAAACTTTCACATTTATCGCTTACTAATGAAAAAGTGCTATTCAATAAAAGAGCAATTAAAGTTGAACGAATGGAGATTTTTCAATTCTGTTTTGAATTTCTAAAAGCCAAAATAAATATCTTTAACATATTTGCCGGTTTTAAACATACTAATAAAATTGACCTTTAAAATCCATGCGAAAAATGAGTAAATTTTTCAAAAAACAATGGACGTCATTTTTGATGACGTCAGCAGTTTTTGAAAATTTTTTTAATATTTTTTAGAATTTATTATTGATACCTAAAACCTGTCAAAATTTGAAGTCAGTTGGATGACTAGGTCAAAAGTTATGCTAAATTTAAGATTTTTGGATTTTACAGGGTTTTAGCTTGATTTTATGATATGCCTGCACAAAAAAGTCATAAAACCTGATCTGGTCTGTGTATAATTGTAAAATTTGGTATACATGCTGCTAATAGGATTATATTAAAAGTCAAGAACTTTCAGAGTGTTAAAAAAATTTTTCAGTGAGCTATTAACAAAAGAGTGCCAGCCTGGTGGAAAACACCCCCCCTGATAAAAATAGGGTTAATCATAAATTTGGATACTATTTACATAGGTTTTCTGAACTAATATGACTCCGTAAGCTATAAAGTGTCATTTAATGCCCTTGACATTTCCCATGCCGTCAAAGGATCGAATGTTATCGGGGTTCCTTTATTTGATTTGTCCTTTGATTCGTTTTTCAAACATGATTTACCAGGAGTGGCTACTGATGGAACTGATGGTTCTGTTGGTGTTTCTGGTTTGAAAGATGTCAATTTTATTGGACCAGGGTCATTTGCAATTCTCTTCGTTTCTTCAATGAACCTAGTTTGTGCTGTGGTTAGTCCTGATTCGTTTCTAACGGTACTTGGTCCTGGTTCTGATACGCTTCACTGGTACTAGAAGGCATTGACATTAAAGGAATCACCGTTTGGATCTTCGCCTCTCCTTCGATTTATTTTCTCCTGAACGATGTCTTGAATTTGTCTATTACATAGAGCTCTGATTAAGCAACGTCCAAATCTTGGGCAACAGTAGTTGATCACAATGACGAAGAAGATGATTGAAATGCCGGACGTAAATGCAAGAACGTAGGTAAGCAAGAGGCACTTAGGGTCAGGTGATCCATCATCATCCATTTTATTTGCATTTGACGTTAATCTTAAAGAAAATAATGAGAACGTAAGTTTGAATACATAAATAGCTATTAATTAACTCTCAAGGATTCAAGGACATAGTACATTTATTATAAAATTGCGTGGATACATATACAAGTTCGGTAAGTAAAATTGATAATAATAATGGTTACATTATTTCGTGTCTCTAATTGGTGTAAGATGTGATTGATTCAGCTCTTACAATGTACAGACATCATCCATATCCTTCACCCGTGAAATGGCAACGTAGCCTACGCCGGGGCCAGCGAAAATTTCTTCAAATACAAGTGTTATGATGTTAACCACCCCCAATGTAAAAGCCAGTTCGACTACATATCCGTGTTCGTAAAAGTGTAGAATTATGTTGTTAGCGTCTTGTCTCAAAGAAAATGTGTGTGCTTTTGATTTCTTAATTAGAAAGGTTTGAATATTTTCTCGCACTTTAAGAACGTTCAAAAGTGATTTTTAATGAGGTACGAAATGTACAAAACGTTCGAAAATACCTCACGTGGCATTTTACAAAGCTGATATTGTTTTAAAGGCTATTTTCAAACGGTTATAATTTCATGTAGAATTTTAAAAAGAATTCAAATTTTGAAGATTGTTTCATCTTAATAAAGAAAAAGGAAACCAAAGTTCTAGTGCCAAAGATGTTTAATGACGATAAAATGGGGCGCCAAAGCACTCAAAGTTCCAGAAATTATAAATCACTTAAGGTTTAAGTAGTTTAATCATAAATTTGGATACTATTTACATGGGTTTTCTGAACTAATATGACTCCGTAACCTATAAAGTGTCATTTAATGCCCTTGACATTTCCCATGCCGTCAAAGGATCGAATGTTATCTGGGTTCCTTTATTTGATTTGTCCTTTGATTCGTTTTTCAAACATGATTTACCAGGAGTGGCTACTGATGGAACTGATGGTTCTGTTGGTGTTTCTGGTTTGAAAGATGTCAATTTTATTGGACCAGGGTCATTTGCAATTCTCTTCGTTTCTTCAATGAACCTAGTTTGTGCTGTGGTTAGTCCTGATTCGTTTCTAACGGAACTTGGTCCTGGTTCTGATACGCTTCCACTGGTACTAGAAGGCATTGACATTAAAGGAATCACCGTTGGATCTTCGCCTCTCCTTCGATTTATTTTCTCCTGAACGATGTCTTGAATTTGTCTATTACATAGAGCTCTGATTAAGCAACGTCCAAATCTTGGGCAACAGTAGTTGATCACAATGACGAAGAAGATGATTGAAATGCCGGACGTAAATGCAAGAACGTAGGTAAGCAAGAGGCACTTAGGGTCAGGTGATCCATCATCATCCATTTTTATTTGCATTTGACGTTAATCTTAAAGAAAATAATGAGAATGTAAGTTTGAATACATAAATAGCTATTAATTAACTCTCAAGGATTCAAGGACATAGTACATTTATTATAAAATTGCGTGGATACATATACAAGTTCGGTAAGTAAAATTGATAATAATAATGGTTACATTATTTCGTGTCTCTAATTGGTGTAAGATGTGATTGATTCAGCTCTTACAATGTACAGACATCATCCATATCCTTCACCCGTGAAATGGCAACGTAGCCTACGCCGGGGCCAGCGAAAATTTCTTCAAATACAAGTGTTATGATGTTAACCACCCCCAATGTAAAAGCCAGTTCGACTACATATCCGTGTTCGTAAAAGTGTAGAATTATGTTGTTAACGTCTTGTCTCAAAGAAAATGTGTGTGCTTTTGAATTCTTAATAAAAATGTTCGAATATTTTCTCGCGCTTTTAGAACGTTCGAAATGTACAAAATGTTCGAAAATACCTCACGTGGCATTTTACAAAGCTGATATTGTTTTAAAGGCTATTTTCAAACGGTTATAATTTCATGTAGAATTATCAAAAAGAATTCAAATTTTGAAGATTGTTTCATCTTAATAAAGAAAAAGGAAACCCAAAGTTCTAAGTGCCAAAGATGTTTAATGACGATAAAATGGGGTAGCAAAGTACTCAAAGTTCCAGAAATTATAAATCACTTAAGGTTTAAGTAGTTTAATCATAAATTTGGATACTATTTACATAGGTTTTCTGAACTAATATAACTCCGTAACCTATAAAGTGTCATTTAATGCCCTTGACATTTCCCATGCCGTCAAAGGATCGAATGTTATCGGGGTTCCTTTATTTGATTTGTCCTTTGATTCGTTTTTCAAACATGATTTACCAGGAGTGGCTACTGATGGAACTGATGGTTCTGTTGGTGTTTCTGGTTTGAAAGATGTCAATTTTATTGGACCAGGGTCATTTGCAATTCTCTTCGTTTCTTCAATGAACCTAGTTTGTGCTGTGGTTAGTCCTGATTCGTTTCTAACGGTACTTGGTCCTGGTTCTGATACGCTTCCACTGGTACTAGAAGGCATTGACATTAAAGGAATCGCCGTTGGATCTTCGCCTCTCCTTCGATTTTTTTTCTCCTGAACGATGTCTTGAATTTGTCTATTACATAGAGCTCTGATTAAGCAACGTCCAAATCTTGGGCAACAGTAGTTGATCACAATGACGAAGAAGATGATTGAAATGCCGGACGTAAATGCAAGAACGTAGGTAAGCAAGAGGCACTTAGGGTCAGGTGATCCATCATCATCCATTTTTATTTGCATTTGACGTTAATCTTAAAGAAAATAATGAGAACGTAAGTTTGAATACATAAATAGCTATTAATTAACTCTCAAGGATTCAAGGACATAGTACATTTATTATAAAATTGCGTGGATACATATACAAGTTCGGTAAGTAAAATTGATAATAATAATGGTTACATTATTTCGTGTCTCTAATTGGTGTAAAATGTGATTGATTCAGCTCTTACAATGTACAGACATCATCCATACCCTTCACCCGGGAAATGGCAACGTAGCCTACGCCGGGGCCAGCGAAGGTTTCTTCAAATACAAGTGTTATGATGTTAAACATGTGGTGTTACAGGAAATGACGCTGTTTGTAACTATCTTTGATTGATATTTTTGTTGATGTGTTCAAACTGTAGAAATAAATAACAAAGGTCTATGAGTGTTGTGTTTATAAAAAATAAGTCTAAGTTCAAAAATGAAAATGTCTGAATTCAATGAAAAAGTATAAGTCTGATTGAAAAATGAAAAAGTATAAGTCTGATTGAAAAAGTTAAGTTCTTAAATGAAAATAAAGGCTTGAATGAAATACTGAACCTATGAATCATGTCAAGGCAAGGCCCTAATCTATCAGTGTGAACTGAAAGAACAAAACAAAATGGCTGCCTGAAAGCAAAAACAAAAAATGAAACTTACCAGGTAGCCAATATAAGAATGCTGTGAATCAATTGACTATTGATTGACTTGAGTTGAAGTTGAACATTGACACATTGAATTGAAAATTACTTTATGAATTATGATGCCATTATGGTCAGTCAGCATGACATGCCACAAAATTGTAGCTCTTGATTGTGACTGAAGTGAGGCCTTAAATAGACTGAGTTCACACTGTGACATGATACTGAAAATGAGGCCATGGAAACCAGGCGTGCCTAACATACTAAAATAAAATAAATGAATAAATAAATATAGCCTAGTCTAGCTAGCCTAGACTAATGGCACACAAATGAGATAAGTTACAGTAAGTATATGATAAATAAACACTATTTCCAAGGTGCAACAAATTTTTGTGTCATGATTTATAAATTGAATTTTGTACTTTTTATTTTTGTTTTTGAAATATATTTTGATAAAAGTCACTTTACAAACCTCCCTCAATGTAAAAGCCAGTTCGACTACATATCCGTGTTCCTAAAAGTGTAGAATTATGTTGTTAACGTCTTGTCTCAAAGAAAATGTGTGTGCCTTTGAATTCTTAATAAAAACGTTCGAATATTTTCTGTCACTTTTAGAACGTTCGAAAGTGACTTTTAATGACGTACGAAATGTACAAAACGTTCGAAAATACCTCACGTGCCCTTTTAGAAAGTTGATATTGTTTTAAAGGCTATTTTCAAACGGTTATAATCTCAAGTAGAATTATCAAAAATAATTTAAATTTTGAAGATTGTTTCATCTTAATATAGAAAAAGGAAACCCAAAGTTCTAAGTGCCAAAGATGTTTAATGACGATAAAATGGGGCGCTAAAGTACTCAAAGTTCCAGAAATTATAAATCACTTAAGGTTTAACTAGTTTAATCATAAATTTGGATGCTATTTACATGGGTTTTCTGAACTAATATGACTCCGTAACTTATAAAGTGTCATTTAATGCTCACTCGACATTTCCCCAGCCGTCAAAGGATCGAATGTTATCTGGGTTCCTTTATTTGATTTGTCCTTTGATTCGTTTTTTCAAACATGATTTGCCAGGAGTGGCTACTGATGGTTCTGTTGGTGTTTCTGGTTTGAAAGATGTTCGTTTCCTCAATGAATCTAGTTTGTGCTGTGGTTAGTCCTGATTCGTTTCTAACCGTACTTGGTCCTGGTTCTGATACGTTTCCACTGGTACTTGAAGGCATAGACATTAAAGGAATCGCCGTTGGATCTTCGGACCCAAAGGCCTGTTAACTCACCCATACATTTTTCGTCTCAATTTTCCAAAATCAGGAAATTTTGCCATTTAGCTTTTTCAAGATCTGAAATTTTTTTTGTTTTAATTTCAGTTTTTTTTAAAAATCTTTTATTCATTCATTCTTTTACAGTCTCTTGATCTTTCCAATTTCATTTGACACCCTTACTCAATGGAGGAGAACCTGCAACTGATTCAAGCTTCCGTACCTAACTAACAGACTGTTTTAGCATATGTTCCTGCATAATCTCACCACTGAAATTCAGGCACCATGATTTTTGCACATAATTCAATATGGCAGATGGAAAGGCAAAAAGGTCTATAAAGATGGTTGATGAAAGTTATCTCTGACTTATAAAATTTGGTAAAGAGCTATTAATCATGTTTAATGATTTAATATAATTCTTAGAAGAGCCCTTTATGAATAAATCAAATTGAGCAATCATAGTAATTTGACAGGTAAGGTTATGGTATGTTTTCAGACCAAGCTAGCGAATTTATTGATAAGATCTAAGAAGCAGAGCAAATAAAAAACAAATAGGATATAATCTAGGATTTGGATCTAGGATTTGGAAAACCCTTAATAATAAGTTAATGCATATAACATTTTGATATCGGTTGGCAATCAAAATTAACATAGGTTAGATTTTTAGGAATCTTATTACACTTTACACACATACATTGCTTTTATTATTTTATTTCCAGTCACTTTTCAAATCTTTTATTCCAGAAATTAAAAAAAACTGATTTTAAGTTGCACATCTTCAAATGATGGGTGAACCAACTAATGATACAGACATTGGATTCAATATTGATGATAACAATTCTTTATGGGAAAGTGTACGTTACCTAGCTTTAGTTTTTATTTTCATAAATTTATCATTGATTCACCCCCTCTTTAATTTAAGGGGAACTTGAAATTTTGAGAAAAACTTCAAAACTTTTGTAACTGAAGCAACTCTCCTTGACATTGCCAGCAGTGGTAAGGCAGAGGGTATCTTCTTTTTTGCGACATTTCGGCTCATACAATATAACACCTCCATCGTTCGATTCTTCGAGCATGGTCGTTACAAAGGTGCTATGAAAAGGTTAAATGCATAATACATCTTTTGTGTAAATTGTTATCCTCATAACATACATATTCTGCTTTTTATCTTTATACACAAGTTAAAAAATTACATTTCGTCTATTATGCGAGCCCTGCAGATTTCTTTGTTGAATCGAATCTTACTTATTATTGTTATTAGTGGCGACATCCTAAGAACTTTACCGTCTATGACCTCTCATTTTTTAAATTTTCAGTTCGATGCAGGAGACCATCAACACTATGATTGAAGACGAAAACTCACATTACATTGAAGTTTTCAATGATCATGATGTGGAGAACAAATTGAAGCGGGAATTTCTACTCAAAAAGAAGAAAGATAAAAAGTCAAGACCATATCCTTCTCTCTCTTGAAAAATTTGATTAAGTAGAAAAAGTCTTTCAATGCTTTTCGGCAAATAAAGTAAACTGTTTCAATGTTTTCTGTCTTTTTCACGATTTTTAGGACCCCCGAAAACAAAACTATCCAATTTTCATCGAAAGTTATTGGAAAGTAAGGAGAGTGTTTGAACTTGCTGTTCATCGCTAAAGAACTGGATGTTAGTGGTCAAATCAAATGCACAGGCATCATTGCTAGAGTCGAACGAAATAATGCGACAAATGATATAAAGACAAGTAAATATAAAGTTTCCAGACGTTTCCTTTGGCTAAAGTAAAATGACAGAGACATAACAACTTTGACGAACTTTAGATATTCACGATAGGTAATTTTTTTATCTTAAAACAAGCCCTTAGTCTTTTTGTAGATGGTGACTTTCTTTCTTCGGCACTGATGATGTTTTTAAATTACTTTTCCATAAATCTTAATATAGTTTGACGTTTGATTATTCTTCACTATAACGACATGACGATTTTGACAGTTGACGTTTACAGTTATTTCACGGTAACCATAAGACTAAATCTAGAGGAAAAGAAGTTTAACAAAAGTTTTTGCTACATGAAAAACTTTAACATCTCTACTGTATTTCCCGGAAGTTTTTTCCAAAATTTTCCATTTCAACAATATTTTTCAATCGCTTAAAGATAGATTTTTTCAAAACGGAGGTTTGCAATTTTAGCAATTTCTCGAGATATCTTTAAGATATGAATACAAAATTTTGACCATAGTTTGGAAATGTGATTTAGAGGGTTTTGGACATAAATTTGTTTGATAAAAATTTTACAGTATACCCCTGGTTGTCAAAACGGAGGTTTGGGGCCCCAAAAACGTAGGTGTAGTTAAAATCAAATGTCCAGTGGTAATAGGGGGGAAACTATGAACATATTTGTGTTTACCCTTAAATTTACGACCCGATGAATATAAAATTTATGATTTTTATGAAATATTTCAAGATTGCCGATATTGCAAAGTCCAAACTGATTCTTCTCTCTTATTTCAGTGCCATAGCAACTGGGTTATGCCACCCTCCCAAAAATAATTTTTTCAAAATTCTGCCCCCTCGCCTCAGGAAAAACCATGGTTAGCCCTCGCGGTGTCACTAAACTTCAGCACCCCCCCCCCAATATGAAAATGTTTCCTACGGCACTGTATTTATCTCAAAGTTTTTAGATAGTTTCCCCTCTTTGAAGTTTTCTCCCACCAACTTAGGCTTCGAATTACTTTGATCAAAGTAAAAGATTGTAAAGAAGTTGTATTTCTGTATTTTTTCTCTTTTTTTGTATACTGTTAACAACGTATGGATATTAACTCTACGGAATTCCCTATCACAAAGACAGAGACACACATTGTTTTATTACTTTGCATCTTTGTCAAATCTTTTCATGAAGAAATTCAACGAAGAAATGCTGAAATCAATTGAGGCACACTTTCATCAGTCCGTTACTTTGATGGAAAGGGACTTTCCAGCTGTGATCTTGAACTTTACGACACACTTTCTAAATCACCTCACCAACTCCATGCGACGGTTTGGACCTTTGTACTCCTCTTGGATGTACGCTTTCGAAAGATTCAACTCCTGGATAACATGAAGGTGCAACAACAAAGCACACATGGAAAGTAGCTTGATGGATACCTAGACAGATACCTTACAGGTCAGTAATTTCTAGAGAAATTGTTACAATAAAGACTTTCAAATTTTTCAGACTTTGGACCATGTAACTTTCAAAAAAGATAAGGGTCTGGGGTAAGGGATACTATACACTTTCTCGAATATACCAAAAATCCCAGAAAGATCCAAACAATCTCAAAAATCCAAAAAAAATATTTTTCGATCTCGCTTTTAAGCTTTAAGGTATTCGATTAATTGTTTACTTTGATTCTTCTTTTAGCTCTTTGATTGGGTCGTATTTTGCGAGCTAACAAAAAAATTTCCAGGTTTAGAGGATCCGGAAAATTCCATTTGCAAGAAGACGATACTTTTCAATGGTGAAGGACAACCCCTCAGACGCTTGAAACAAAAGCGCCGCGTTCCAATAAATTTGTCTCAAGAAAAAATGACCTTGGTGGAGACAAATATAGAAAAAACCATAAAAGAAGTCATGTCCATCAACAAACTTGAGAAGTTGAACGAGTTTGGTGAAAACTATGTTTTAACGAAAGGAAGCTATGCCCAATGCAAGGTACTTAAAAGAAGAAATGTTGGCGGGAACTAACCGCCAAATTTAGTTTCTTTTGCCATCCACCAAATTCTAATTATTGTATTCATCCTCCAAATGTATCCTTTTTCATACCATGGTTTTTTCTTATTTATCGATTTTTTTTAAGCCATCAGTCAAATTAGAATCCTGCCGAATTTAAAATTTTCCGCCATCTACCAAATTAAATTCCCTCCGTAAAAACCTTTTTGAGCAGCTGCCAAATTTAATTTCCACAAAAATTTTCTTTCTTAAGGTATGAAATTTGCCAGAGTGGAGGACATATTAGAAATTTTGACAACGACAGGCGAAAAAACAAATACATGGTAGAGTTGGTAGAGTTTGAAACTCAATTTAACCAAGAAACTGGTAACTCTTAATTCAAAGATTTTATCTCTTTCTCAATCTTACGCTAAACATTTTTCCTTTTGATTCGATATTATTGTTCGAGTATTTTGCTTTTTTTCATTTTTCATTTTTTTTCTTCCTTTGAGACCCCTTTATCCCTTTACTCTCTTAACATTTTTTTAAAAGAATGTACTTGATTTTCATGATTTCTTATATCTTATGAGGATGGCACTATGTTTGGGAAAGTCCTGAAAACAATTCTAGAAATTCTGATGAACCACAGAAAATTCCACTAAATCACTTCATTCGAAGTCATTTAAATTAAGGTTTCCATTTGAATTATGCTATTTCAATTCGTTTCTACAGGTATCAAATCTATCGAAGTAACGAACATTGGCAGTCAAAGTACGTTGAACTCCCCTGATAAAGTTGGTGAACGCTATTGACGACAACAAACTGTGGCTTTTGTCCGAAAAAGCCAATCTTGATTTCCCTTGGTTAGAGCACCACATGAAACATTGAATCCGAACCTTAATACTTTGAGCAAAATTAAAACTTACCCATTCTGACAGATATGACACAAAAAGAACATCGCTTCGATAAAGGTAGCTCTCCTCCAATCTGAAAAGTATAACATAATAAAAAATACTAGACGTTCGGATTGGACTTTTGTGACAACTAATACTTTCTCATTGCACGCAGAGAAAATCTTTTTTGTCCCCGAAATAATGAGTACCCACATTTTATGACTTTCTCCCCAAAAGTGTCAAAAAACCCTAATTTTCCAAGGCAAAATCACTAAAATAATTTGAAGGGGTCTCTATTTTAAGTCTCGTTTTATAATTTTTAACAAAAGAGCACTTTAGTAGGTCTCTTTTGAAAGCTAAAGAATTTGCTTAACAAGCAGGTCTCAATTTTAGATGTTTCCAATTTCTACTCTTTGAATTAGGACTAATTCCTTTTTATTGTGTACAAACTGATTGTATTTCTGTTTTTTTTTCATCGTGTATACAACCCTTATTTGAAACCAATTGGATATTGTTACATTTCTTTGTTATTTCCGGCTTCGACCAGGAAGAATATTTCTAAAATTCGTTATCTCTTATAATTAAATGTCTCCTATAGAAATTTCCGCCGAAATAAAAATATTTCCCACGATTGTTTCAAAATTTGCAAACCTCATTTTAAATCTTTAGACACTATTCCTGAAAGTTCAAGCAAGAAATTTTTTGCATATAAAAATATAATTTTTTAAGCCTTCGGATGTTCTAAACTTTTCAGATTTTCAAACTGATAATAATATTTTAAGATATCCTTACTTCTAGTATTTTATGATTGTGTATTTTACATGTTTTGGAGTCTCATATTAACAAAAAATAATAGACAATATTCTTAACATGCTATTAACTTTTTTCCCTCTAAGCCTAGAATGTTCTTATATAAAAAAGAGTGTAAGAGTGTATCCTTTACTTTGAATGCATGAAAGTCAACACGAATAGAGAAAACGATAATGAAGCAAAGTTGACAGGATAAAAATAAATAAAATTCTGCATACCTTTTCTCCAAATTTGGTTTCATAGTTTTCTTCTAAACTCGTGTCTTTGACTTGTCAGAGTGACTTGCCTCGGGTAAGTTATGGCATGTCTCAAAAACTGAAAATTACCATACTTTTTAGATCACATTAGTCGACAGAAAATGACCAAATAAATCACTGAACGTGAAGGGTACTATGATGTAGTTTCTAACCTGATGTGTAACCTAATTGTTTTTTCGCTGATTTTCGCGAAAAACCGCAAAAACTGATTATTACGTAATAATCGATGACGTCATCTATATACTAAAAGTCTAATTTTCTATGAGCCGTGGGGGAGCCATTATGGATTTTTTTCCAAGTCTCTTTTTAGATCGAGCTCCGAGCGGGAAAACAGTACAGTGTTCTTTTTTCGAGGCGGAGTACGTTTCGTTTGAAGAAAAATTTTGCTGTCAGGCAAAAATAAAAATAAATGTGTTTCCGGAATGCGGGTGAAGGAAAAAAGCTTTGATGCGGCCGGCCAGAAAAAAATTTTTATTTGATTTTTTTGAAGACTTTAGTAATATATAAGATCATTGAAATAGAACTTTAACAATAACTTTTATGTACAAACAGTATGAAGTAAGCCCTGAATATACTAATGTATCAACTACTAACTAACAAACAATTCTTGATCTATAAGTGGGAATATCTAACCAAACTACTTTTATAGCTTAAATGCTCCAACTTGATTTTTTTATAATGAACTATACTGTATAGATGAACCCATAGTCTGGGGCCAGATCAGAAAATTATTATTTTTCACCCGGTTAGTTTCCAGAAATGCTACATTTTTTTATTTTTGCCTCAATTGAAAATTTTTTCAAGCAATATTTTGGAAATTTTGGAAATTATGATTGCCAATTATGTGACATTTTTTGCATTTGCAGCATGCTTCTGAAAATTACAAAATGCCTTCTGCTACACGCTTTTTTTTTTATAAGAATGGTTTAAATCCATTTCATCATGGATATTCTTAACTTTTTTGGGAAAATCATACTAAAATATTCTTATAGCATTCTTAGGTTAGGATCCTAATTCAGACTAAATTTAACATTTAGTACACACGTCTCAAAAACAAAAATGGCATTTTTGTGAAAGGAGTTACTTGGGGGTAATTGACAATTTATAATTGAAAATGCTCTAAAAATGGCATTCTTAGCTTCAGTAGCCAAATTCCATGATGGTGATATTCTTAGCATTATTCTTAATTTTTTGGCCATTTTCATCATGGACATCTTATAAAGTGTATTCTTATAAAAAAAAGCGTGTAGGGGAATTTTTTCCTTTCGGCGTTCTTTCAGATTATGAAAATGTTTCCCAGTATATATGAGATTCTTCTTTTGCATTACACTTTTTTTATATAAGAACCAGTAAAATTTTTCTGAGCCTCGACTGTTCTTTTTTTTTTTTTTGCACTTTGAGCTTCTATCATGTTCTTATTAATAGGATGTAAGTCAGGTACTTTAGGAATCACACCCAATTTTTATTACTTTGACCCCTAAATTGATTGAAATTGAGTAGTTTCAGGCCCAGCATTTTTTTAAATTGTTCTTATATTTTGGCGATTTTGAGCCTCGTTGTTCTTATAAAATTGTTCTTATATTAAAAAAGTCTATGTTTGAAATTATGAAATTGTTTCCCTGTTTTGAAAGTTTTTTACTTTTTGACATGCATTTCAAAAAATATAACTTCTGGATGCTATAATTTTTTACCTTTATTTCAATATTTTTTATATTTTACCTTTTCTCCAATATTTTATATATTAAACCTTTTTTCCAATATTTTATATATGAAAGTATATGCAAAATATTTCATCTATTTTGAAAATATAAATTTTCCTTTGGTTTTCTTATTGTAAAATATTCTCAATTTTTGATCAATCGTAAAAGGGGTTACGCACGGAGAACGAGTCTCGTGTTCGCAAAGCGAAAGGGATTCATAGAGAGAGCCCACTGCATTAGTTATGTAAGAAGAGGTAGAGGCTATCAATCCGCTGCTCTCAAAAGAATATCATACTTTTTTTTTCGAAAATCCCAGATCCCAAAGAAATTCCGAAAATCCAAAAATCCATAAATCTAAATCTAAAAATTACAAGTTGATGACGTCATTTTGACCCTAAATGACGTCACCAAGAATTTTACGAGGTGAGCCTTTTTATTAGGCAAATCAGTGTAACGTAAATCTATTTACAGAAAGTTAAAAGGAAGCAAAAATTCCTGAGTTAAAAAAGGAAAAATAACTCGGATAGTTAAATTCTAAAGTTAAAAAATGAAAAATAACTTCCGGGTCTCTATAATTTCGAATGTTTTTGTTCGAAAATCTTGTTAGATTCGAACAAAAAGATTCGACAAGTTCCCGCCGAAATTATGCACATCAAAATAAAGAAATAATTTTTCGATCCAGAAGCTTCAAAATAAATGCAGCAGCTTTTTCGGAGATGTGAAGTTATTATACATTATACCAAGGAATTGATTATATACACAGAAAAAGAAGATGAATTGTATTTTTTCTATTGAGAAGAAAATTCTTCATCATTGCGTTTCTCTATCAGATTAACACAATTTTCAATGTTTTTGTTCCAATGCATGAGTCGAAAGCATCCAACGAGGACCTTTTTTTAAATATCTGTTTCCCAGACATAGCCTTCCTGGAAAATTTGATCTGTTGGCCGAATATTTCAAAAATCTTATTCCTAGAAATGAAGATCTGTTTCTCCGCAAAACCTAAATTCTTAATCTCAAAGTATCTTTCCTAGAAAATTTGATCTGTTTCCACAATTTTCAGAATTAAAATTTTGATCTGTTTTCCCAAATAGGATATCTGTTCCCCTCTCCTGGAAATTTTCATCTGTTTCCCTTTCTTTTTGTTATTGATATCTGTTTCCCCCATAAAGTTCAATCTGTTTCTAATGCAATATCATCTTTTTTTGCCAATTTATTATGTCATCTCCTAGAAATATTGATCTGTTTCTCTCTGATGACGTCATCAGCTGGAGCGAGGAAACAGATAGTTTTAAGGAAAAGGTCTCTCCTAGAAAATCGGATCTGTTTCCCCATTTTTCAAAAAAAGCTCTCTCCTGGAAAAGGGAAACAGATATTTCAGGGAAATGGGCTCGTTGGCTGCTTCTGATGAGTGAAACAACATTTTAGCAACAAAAACTAATTGGGGAACTTCTCGACTTTCATCAGGGATATGTTATAGCGGAGCTGGATGAAGGACGAGAATTCCTTAGCGGATTGCTTCCTTGTCTTTTTTATTGTAAACTGTTGATAATAGAAATCCATCTCTGTCCCCTTGAGTGTTCTGTTTTTATAAGAAAAATGAAGCAGACAAAGTATTCATGCAGTACGTTTGCACATATTTTGCTATGATTTTCCCGCTTTTCATCAAAATAATATTTGTAGAAGATACCCCAAAAGTTTCCTTGTAAATGAAATCTATTTTTTTCAGTGTGTGTTATGAATTTGAGAAGCTTTCATGATTTCTCTTTAAAAATTCGGATGTAAATATTTGACAAATATTGTTCAATTGACTCGAAATTTCCCTGACCAATTTTTCCAAACACATACCGACTTGCTATCTGAAAATATCAGTTAGAAAGTGAGGCACCCCACGGTGTAGCGCGGTATTTCAAATGAAAAAGTACATTTAATCTTAGAGAAAACACTTATAACTTTACTAATGAAAACAATGTTTTTCATTTTTTTAAATTGTCATTCACCAATGTGTTACAGACCCTCTTGATAATTAAAAGTTTTTAATCGTGAACGATAAATGCAGCAGCAGAATCATTGGTTAAGAGGAAATCCAAATTTCACGAGTTTGTAATTAAAAAAGTTAAATTTCATATCAAATTTTAATGTCAGGGACAGAGATAGAACAAGGCTTTTTAAATGTGCGTTATCCAGCTCCGCTATAACATATCCCTGCTTTCATTCAACTATCGTCAAGCTATAAATGTGTCGAATTTTGGAAGTAAAAAGTGTTGATTGTTGAAGAAGTGATGCTGAAAAGTCGAAGACACAGTTTTGTAGAGGATTGGGAGAGACACGAGAGACCTTTTACAAAAATCTCTCGTTACCTGGTTTAAATCAAAGACATTGACTTTCCCTTGTTTTGTTATGGAAAATATTCGTGACAAGTACAAGTTTTTATGCATGCATTGATAAAAAAAACTGTTTGGTTTTCACGAACGAAAGTGCCAAAGCAAAAGCTGAATTTATTTGCTTTGGGTTGTGTCACGTGTGTGTCGAGTAGTTTTGAAATGATTTGTTTTATATTATCTTTTTGGAAAGAATAGAATAAGAGCTCATCAAATTGTTCTTTTTTTTTTACGCTTCATACGTTAGTATTTATTCCGAGACTTCAGTTCTTTTCGGCTGTTTTGTTTTGATTTTCTCACACCACTTACGCAAATGTTAACTAATTTTTATCTAAGTCGTCCTAAAGCCTCATTAAACCACTCTCATTGCATTCTCGATAAATCGTCTGATCGAAAGAGGGGTTAGCCATTTCCAAA
>NW_027104413.1:0-6121 GCF_902728285.1 Clytia hemisphaerica | reverse complement strand
CTTGGCCTTATTCTTCACATCATGATATCAGACATTAGGGACAACCAAGCAAACTTGCAAGTTTTGCTGATGACACCGAGTAAAGAAAGGAATCCAAACATCATTGACCAGTTTCCCTACAAAACGACTTAACATGTTTATCAATGGTCGACCATAAACAAATGATGTTAAATGGAAAAAAGTTCGAGCATCTCCTTATGGAAACGGACCAGCCACCAGTTATTTCACAGGTGAGGAAGATAATCCAAACCAAATCTTCAACAAGGGACTTGGTGTTACCCTGTCAGACGATGCGAAAATTCAACCAAATATTCTAACCATTGTAGAAAAAGTACAGATACTCATTGGTTGGATTCTCAGAACATCAGCTCAAGAGAACATGATGTCATGCTCACTCTTTGGAAGTCTTAGTCATACCACACATCGACAACTGTTCTCACTATGGTCACCCAATGAAGTTAATCTGATCCAGCAGATCGAAGATCTCCAAAAATCATTCACAAGGAGGATTAAAAACCTACACAACCAAAACTATTGGGAAAGACTACAAACATTAAAACTGTTTTCACTGCAGAGAAGGCGTGAAAGATATATTATCATCTACATTGTGTATTTTGAGAAGCTTGTCCCAAATCTGGGACAATCCCGGTCTATGCCATCCCAGACAAGGAAGAAAATGTCACATACACTAGTGAAAAGGGGGCCCTGGCAAAAAGTCATATACTCAAGTTTTAAAGTCCAAGGACCAAGGCTTTTAACTCGCTGCAACAACGTCTGAGGGATCTCACTGGGTGCAAGAAATTGAAATTCAAAACTGAGCTGGATAAATATCTTTTTACAGTTCCCGACGAGCCACTCGTGACTGGCTACACTATGATGAGACGAGCTGAAACAAACAGCATCATCAATATGAAAATTTACATCGGTCCTCACAGGATGGATGCGTAAAGATATTACAAAACAAGCTCAAGGTAACTCAAGGTAAGGAATTAATTATCTCCGTAATCATAATCAAAAGAATAGCGGCATTTCAAAGAAAAAAGACCAACCGTCTGCGAAATTCAAGGGCCGCGCGGACTGTCTAAACAAATGGAACACGAGACATAAACATCGGGTCGTTTGTTTTGGTTAAAATTATTCTAAAAAATAGCGAAGTGAATACTTTAGGTATGTGACTTTAGCAGATCTTAGTTGATAAAAGGAGGAAAAGAAATATGGAAAGTAACATTTGTATGGAATAAACGTCTCAAAAATCAATACTTTCAGGTGAAAAGAACATTGATTATGTGGTGAGTTGACCCCTAAAGAGATTTTCGACCTTCCCTTAACGGCACATGGTCGACCCCCTCCCCCCCTTAACGGCCAAATGCCGTTAAAAAATTCGAAAGTCGAATGTCGACGGCCCCTTAACGATCCGGATAGGAGATCGATTGAAGATTCAGCCAGTATAGACCTAACTCTTCATACAAAAATTACGGGAAACGCATATTTGGACTTTGTACCCTATGCTGCACTCAAGCACTTAAGCCATAAAGTCCCGCAAAGGCGGGACAAAAATCAGTTTTTTGAAGTTTGCAAAAAAACGCCATATAGAAGATCTTTCAAATTCAGTGTGTGAATAGAGCAGTAAAAAATACAACTTTTTTATTTTTCCTTTTTTTTGCAAAAGTTCTAGGAATGAAAATAAAGGGATAATGATGATTGAATACTATCCATTGATGTCCCGCGGCACTATCGCAAAGCTAGAATCGCTTCGCGTACTCTTCGCTTGAGAAAATGATTGACAGATTGAAGTTTTTCACCCGTGCAGGAGTTCGCGGAGCGTTCTTGGCTCAATCCTTGGACCGCGCTAAAAATGGTAGACTGAGCTGTGATAGATCATTTCGATGGAAGTTGTTGGAATGTTTACAAGGCTCTTGACAGAAAATCGTTTGTTTTATTGTCAATGATGACAGTGCGGTTATTAATTTTGTTAGATCTGACAAATTGATGTTTGTAAGTGCACTTTATAGTTTTGATTCCCATTGAAGAATCATATTCTGGTTTTCATGTTATTAGATGCTGTTTTAGAGCTTTAGGTCTACACTGTCAGCCATTAAAAAGTCTTGAGTATCGAACCTACGTTGATCCATTATCGAGCTAGTATTTCAATCGAGTATATCGATTCGTCATCGATCGTTAATCGATTCGCCATCGATCTGTTATCGATCGTAAATAGAGTATGAGTCGATAGGGTTGATAAGATCGATAAAAGATCGATGATAGATTGATAAATAATCAATAACTAATTATGAGCTTAAAAAAATCTTGAGTATCGATCTTCAATCGATCTCCTATCCGGATTGTTAAGTAATCCATCGATCACATATTGATCCGTCATCGAGCCGTTCCGATGGTCGATCCTATCGAGCGTGGAGCTTGCATCAGGGCGGCAACCTAAAATATGTTCCGTTCGCGTCATAAAACATCTTCAAATCCAGTCGGTCAGTCGGTCGGTAGTAAATTTTGTCGGGTTTTTCAAATCTTAAAAGGACCTTATTTTCGGCTCTCAGGGGTATTGGCCCTACCTCGTTGCCGAATTTCGACTTGAAAATTTCAATAAGGGTACATGAAAAAACTCAAACGGGACTCAATGTGGGTTAAGTAAACAAAAACTCGTAGCGAATGATGATTCAAAGAAGTGCTTACAGTAGCTATCAAAAACTTTTTCCGACATTTTTCCGACTTAAGTCCGACTTGGGATTTATGTTTTAAAGGTGAGTCGGTCGGGCGACGCGAACGGAACATATTTAGCCCTCAAATAAATGACCTGTCTTGTCCTTAAAATACAAAGTTAAATCAAAACAAAAATGGTAGAGTAGAGCTGCAAGCAGAGCTGCGTAGTTCATTTGTTTTGAAATTTTGCTGCTTTGATTGGTTAGTCATTTGAGGGCTATGCATGTTAGCCTCCACTGATGCAAGTTACCCGACTTCACGGTATATACCCTAAATTGCTCTAACTTGGGACTATCTGACAAAACATGGGACGGCAATTTGGCCACCATTTCACCAGCATTTCACCGAACCTCCAAAGTCATTTAATTAGAGTCAATGAACGGCGTATTAAAAATACACAATTTCTCTTTCGCACCAAGTAGGCTTTTAAATCGAAATATGAAAGTTGTTTCGTAGTGGAGCACACGCGAGTTATCGTGACATGTTATGACAGAAAGTATGATCGATAAACTTGGTGGAGTTATTAAAACAAATTTGTTGTCGCAATGAGATTTAACAGTAAGTGAAAATACAGGCCAGAATTTCAACAGTCCCATGTTTCGACCAATCGTCCCAAGTTAGAGCAGTTGACGGTAGCATGGTATGGGCTGAGAGTTTGAATTTCCCAGATCCTAATAACAGTTGAAAACATAGCCAATTAAATTTTGTTATTCTTTTACTGGTCACACTTTCTTTCTTATAGAGCAATCACAAGTTCTGAAATTTGTTTTTTATTTTGGTAAGTGAGGACAGCGCTAAATTCGAATTTCCCACTATAAATTTTTTGAGGCAGAAATCTACCTCACAGGCAGTTAGTCACACTAGCGTCCGGCCAAAATATGTGTCAAAGATTAATGCTGCGAAAACGCTATATCGTTTACTTGACTCTCAATCAAAAAAATGCGCCGCAAAACTTCTAAAGGGATTCATTAAAAAATAACCCAGCACTTTTTAATGAAATTAACATTCTCAAAAACTATTAGAAATTGCCTAAAATTTGAGCCATAGATGAAAAAATTTGAGCCAAGCCAACCTTGAAAACTAATTTGAAGATCAACTTCCCAAGAAAAATATCTACGGGGGAGACGGAACCCACCTAGATCCTCGCACTGCCGGATAGGCTATTTCCCGGAAATTTTGCCGGACCTCAAACACTGACCCATTTACATGTGCTGAATTGTTTTTACTTTAGCGTATAAACAAGGCCTTAAAAATCGAAGCGCTGTCTCGGGAATTGAATGACAAATTTTGGTTGGTTGATTTTGGCTGCTGCACGTTTTATTTTGTTTCAAACTTTCAAGTTTTAATTAATTGTCTTGTGAACTTGATTCAGGTAACTCTCATCCTTGTTGTTTCAAATACATCCTGTAGATGACTGATGTTGTTTTTCTGAAAGCTTGATTTCCTAGTGTGACTAACTGACAGGTCATACTCGTCCTGTATACCATAACTTGGTCTAATGTCGACATCCTTCGTCTTAATTTGACACCCTTTTCTAGAGCTGAAAAATAAAAAAAAGGTCGAAATCATTTTTCTTTGTTTAGTGGTAAGGGAGGATAGATCTTTTTTCAATCACCGATTCCAACTTTCATATTATTCCTATCTGGTGTCAAGATTAGAAGACAGATGTCGAGACCATGGCATGGACCAGGGGTTTAGGTACCCCCTAAGAAAATAGGTACCCCCTGAATTTTAGGTACCCCCAAACAACAGACGTTAGTAGGTACCCCCTGTGATTGGTACCCCCTGTGACTTGAGTATATGTCAAGAAATGAAAAAAATTGTATATTTTTACAATTAAAAAGAATAATGATAGCTTGATAAAAGCAAGATAAAATATAGTTCCCAAGCCCCCAGACCTTACTGCATAAAAGTTAGGTACCCCCAGAGATCATAGGTACCCCCTGAAATTGAAAAAAAATCCAGTCCCCAGCCTTTTTCAGGAAGATTTTGGTTGTAGCCCCCCCCCCCCCCTGCGGGCTGTGGAGGGTTCATGCCATGTCGAGATTAGACCAACTTACGGTACATCAGATTATAAAAATACAGGACGGGTCTCCTGTCTAGGTTTGTGTCCTTCGACCAACTCTATTCTAAGTATTTGAGAAAAAATGCGGTCATTTTGAGTCGGAAAAATCAAATCCTTCATTCCTCCTTTTCATGTGAGCAACAATTTTTTTTTATAAACAACATCCACTTTGCGCACAGAAACGAAATATAAAGTAAGGCACAGCTTACACCACTGTCCCTGCTTACACCAATGTCCCTGTGTAACAAATATTAAAGCACCTAAGAGTAGAGTTGCGACTGTGTACCGTAACTTGGTCTAATTTCGACATCCCTCATCTAATTTTGACACCCCTTTTATCAGCTTAAATTGATAGAAAGGTCAAAACTATTTTTCTTTGCTTAGTAGTGGTCAGAGAGGAATAATCCTTTTTCAATCAGCGATTCCAACTTTCATATTATTCCTGTCTCTAAAAAACGGTGATCGGAATTAGTTAAAGGGATGTCGATATTAGACCAATATTCAGTATTCTTTATAAAAACACACGGCAAACGCCTCAATCTGTATGTGTAGAATTGATTTTGTGATTGCGACGTGTGCCTTTGTGGATCCGGGATTCAGGCTATTTCTTTATGTTCGCGGTTGGAATCCAGGATTGTGCGATTGCTCAAAGAATGAATGATTTCAAAAATTGAGGTTTTTAGTGGGGAAAAGTAAAAAAAGGTTCCAATTTTAGCTAACAAACAACCGACCAACCCATTTTTTAAAGCTTCAAGGACACAAACCAAACAATCGATTGAGCCGGGCCTAATCGATTTTTCAATGTAGTATGAAAGCAATTACCCTCACAGCTGTTGATGCAAGTTTTTAATTGTAAATGTATGAAAAGAAAAAAATTACCATTTCATTGATTTTTGGTGGAGGGGGCACTAAGTGTAGGGGTGGGGGTCTTGAACTTAGCATCCTTTAGTCACGTTAGTCGTGGTAAAATAGATATGTGAGTGGCCCCTATACTCAAAAAATTGGGAAACAGTTCAGAATTTCTAGGAAGGAGGATTTTCTTACAATCATTTCCCTGCTCCAGCTGATGACGTCATCATTGGGAAACATCAATATTTCTAGGAGATGACATAATAAATGGGGAAACAGATATCTGTCTCCAAAAAGATGATATTGCTTTGGAAACTAAGTCAATTTTCTAAGGGAAAACAAATAAAGATTTCTAGCACTGGGAAACAAATATCTATTTAAAGTTACCAAAATACCAAAGTTTTGTAAGTAAATACAGAAATACTGAACATTTTTAGGCAATTTACTGGCAGCATTTCAAATACTGTGCATTCTTTCTCAAAATACAGAAAA